>NC_065522.1:18000310-18081515 GCF_006386435.1 Epinephelus moara
TGTGTGTGTGTGTGTGTGTGTGTGTGTGTGTGAGTGTGAGTGACCTCCTGTAGAGTGGACTGCGGTGAAGAAGATGAGCAGCGCATTGTGATGTGGTGTTTTTACCGTAGCTAAGGAGAGAATAGCATTACCATTCAAAAGGGCTGCTGTCGCGGTAGGAGGGGGTTTAACAGGGTCTCCTGCTCCTCTGCTATGANTGTGTGTGTGTGTGTGTGTGTGTGTGTGTGTGTGAGTGTGAGTGACCTCCTGTAGAGTGGACTGCGGTGAAGAAGATGAGCAGCGCATTGTGATGTGGTGTTTTTACCGTAGCTAAGGAGAGAATAGCATTACCATTCAAAAGGGCTGCTGTCGCGGTAGGAGGGGGTTTAACAGGGTCTCCTGCTCCTCTGCTATGAGCTGATTCTCAGCTGCTTTAACACACCACGGTGTGTGTTGCTTAATACATCTTTTGAATATCTTTCTCTGCTAAATGGCAGTAGTGTATAAAACTTAAAATTTTACTTGTTATTGAGTCAACTTTAACTTTATTTTAAGTGCAACATCACCCAATGGGCCTCTGCATACACAAAAAACATCATATCACCACTTTAATGTCAGTATGATACCTTGTGCCAAAACCAGAATGATGTTTTAAGAAGCTTTAACAGATTTTTCTGCAATTCTTTATAAAAGTTTTAACAATTTTTTCTGTAATTCTTCATTTTTTTTATGTAACAAAAGAAGCCGAATGTTAAACCTGTCTAAAAACACGGAGCCATGCAAGAACATTGTCTAAATGAAGTGAATAAAGTCTAAAATTGGCAAAATTATTATTTAAATCAGAAGCTAATTGAATAGAAAACACTTGCCCTAGTTTTTTGATATTCAGTGCCATGGTGACATTTCAACTGGTAGTAAAAATGGCTTGAGGTTTAATTCCCTTTGCGTATTGGTGTCAGATGGAAAGTTAGCTCCAAGATGTCAGCCTGCTTTTTGAATATAATGCATTTTAAGTTAATCATGAAAGAATTTGGAGACCAAAAAATTTAAATTCCTCGACACTTAAAAGAGCAACGAATCGAGTTACAGGTTAAAAAACAATAAATTATTAATTTGAGATGTCCACAATATTTGTAGAAAGAGACACTGTGTATCTGTGAACTTGTGCATCTCTTTCACTCGTGGATGGAGAATTGTCCAGAGCACAGCTGTCCACTGGGGGTCAAAGGTCACCTTGAACCCCTGCAAAGGCCTTCATGCGATGACCTGGTATTGTGTGTCTCCCTTTCTCTCTGTTTCACACATACACAGAAGAAAACTCTGTCACTTAAATCAAAGGGTCATCGCTGTCCTGTCAACTTAATTAGAGCATGAAAAGTAGCGATAAGAAATTAAGCGAGGAGAAATAAATGACGACAGAAATGGAGAAACAAAAAGGACGTAGACTGAAACGACTGGAGAGTCAGGAGTAAGAAGAGTGACCGAGGGATGGACAGGAGTTATTGTGGGGACAGACAGAACAAAGATATAAAGAGACAGTCGTATATCTGTCAGCGTTGTGTCAAGGGGCTGTTCAGTGTCTTTATTTGCAAAGGTCATGGGCTGATTCACACTCACGTACACACAGGGAGCTGACCTCAGTGTGCTGAGTAACTATTTCATTAGTCTTCAAAAAGGCTGCTGAACTCGCCGCTACAAATTTTTATTTTGTTTGTGTGTGTATGTGTGTGTGTGTGTGTGTGCATGCCTGTGTTAATGGGGGAGTGAGTCAATAGCCTCACATCAACTCAATTTATAGACTTTTTTGCATCACTATGAAAAGCCGTAAATTACCGGGGCGATCCCAATCAGCTGCCCTCCCTCTTTCTTCTCTTTCTTACTCCCCCTCCTCCCCTTCCCTTCTCCCACTGTCTGTCTGTCTTTCTTTTCTGTTTCTCTTTCTTTCCTCATCTGTCTGTGTCGAGGCTCATTCAGAGGGCACTGGGGCAGAGGGCTCGTGACAGGAGGACGAAAGGGTCAAAATTAAAATGAGGAACAAGTTAAGGGGAGGAGGGACAGAACGAGGCAGTGAAGGAATTTCACATCACAGAAAGTGACGGGACTGAGAGGTAGTATATTTGACTAAATGTAAATTTACAGGTGTTCTTCCAAAATTATTTCTATGCTGATGTTTTGGACAGCTGTTGTCGATCAACAGTAGATTGATTGGCAACTTTTAAACCATACAGACTCATTTTGCACCTGCAGTTTCCATAAACTGGTGCTACAAAAACAAGGTAATATCCAATTTTGGAATCAGTTATGCTGACAATGGCGTTGAATTCAACAATATAGCATATCTTATAGTTTGATTCCTCTCTCTTAGACAGTGGTGGAAGGAGTACTCAGATGTTTTACTTGAATTAAAGTAGCAGTACAACTGTGTAGAAAAACTCTTGCAAGCAAATGTCCTGCATTCCAATTTTTACTTCCATAAAAGTGCAAAAGTTTTAGCATGAAGATAGCACGAAAAGTAAAAGTACTCATAATGTGGAATGGCCCTTTTCAGAATAATATAGATTAGATTATAATTATTGTCCAAAGTCCAAATTAGATTGTAATCATTGATGCATTCATGTGTTGGTAAAGATGGAGCCAATTTTTACTATACTGGATAGGTGGCTTGTCAATTTCATGTGATGCATTAAGTTTTACTTTAACCTTTAAAAAGAGGTACAAGAAACTCAAAATGGTGCTGAAGCAGAGCACTTGAGTAAATGTATTTAGTTACTTTCCACAACTGCTCTTAGAAAAGTGTAGCTCTAGTTAGAGCAGCTGTCAATAATGGGTTTATTGGCTTAAATTACAACTGAAGACACCTGTACCTGAACAGTACAGTAGCCTCCTCAGTCCAGCTTTATAGAAACGGACCATATCAGATGCTGCAGAATAATAATGTTAACTAACTTCTTCAAATCAGTTTCACCTTTCCAACTCACACCAGCCTTTTCCATTACCCTATACAGATAACTAGCAGTCTTCCATCTTCTTTCCTACTTTTTTTCTCCCCTTACCTTACCTCACCTCACCACCTCATATCTCCTCTCTGTGTACTTTCGACCTCCACCCCTCTATCCCTCTCCTTCTCCACTCAACTTTCTGCCTCCCTGAATCCGACGCATGCAGGCTGTGCAGATGTACCGATTTAACACCCTTCATCTAAAAACACTAAACTGATCTGATCTGGTCACGGTGCTCTCAGTGTGTACGTGTTTGTGTGTGTGTGCGTGTGTTCACAGACCGACACATCACCTCTCACCTGCTCCAGGTAATTAAAATAATTTCAACAGATGTCCCCCATTGGAGTGAGAGAGCGTAATTATACAGGTATTTAGAGAGGCTATTTAGAGAAACTCACAAGGCTTGACTGATTGATAGTGGCTGAGTTGACAGTCAAAACTGTTGTTCATGTTAATTCCTGTGGGAGTTACTACAAAGCACTGTCCTGCTTACATAAGAGGCCAACACCAAACACACACACACAATTTCAGGTATACACACACTTACACACTCTCTAAATACCTCAGTAATTACACGCTCTCATTACAGTGATGGATATTTGTTGATGCACATGTTTGTAGCTGTGCTTAACGATCTACATAATGTCCAATTATTCATTAAAATGTACTCTAGTTTTTAAAAAAAGTATTTAAATGACGTAAACTTTTAAAATAGACAAACAACATTGCACCATTTTTTTTAAATTTTTAAAATAGTTTTTAATCTTTTTATCTCATACAGATGTGGATGTATGCATGTAAAGGTTTAGATCACGAATGAATTTCCCTGACAAGAAGCTATATAATGTAGTGGCTAACGCTACACAATGTCCTTGTGTTTTCTGTTGCTTCAGTGAGTTTGTTGTGATTTTTTTGCATGTTGCATCCAACATTTTTCTCAAATTTTGCAATGTCTGCAGGTCTACTTCTTCAATTTTTATACCCAATTCCGGTTACTTTTTAATGACATCTTGTTTTAATTCATTAATATACCCCTCATCATTGCAGATTTGGCAGTAAAATGGTGATTATTAATCTGCTTTTGTTGTCGTAGTCCTTCATATGATGTGATGACACATTTGACGGTTGTGGTTGACCTCTTCAACATGCATTTTCACTCCAGCAACGTGTGCAGAGAAACATTCAGATAAAAACAACCTGTGATGATCGCTACATGCTACATTACATTTTGTTGCAAAGGTTTGCACATGTCCTCGATATATTGTCGTAACTATGTGCATGTGTCTGGGACTTGTGTCTGTTTCTCGGATCAGCATATGCAGAAAATACACTGAACTGTAAACGGAGCAACACGGAAGGTTCAAAGTACGCAAAGATAACAAAACATCAACAAGAACATGTTGATACACTTACCGAAATACACACACATTCTGGTCCAAGTCTAAACGCATGCAAGTCACAGTATTGTACTACAAATGGGAAGATGTGAAGGAGTTAGAGGTGTACACAGCCAGCTGCTTGGCTGAATGCAGGCTTATCCATGCCACACTCTTTCAGTGATGCTTAGAGATTAAGTACATTGAAATCCCGGTGCCGAACACTATCTGCAAATATGTAATTTGTTTAAACCTGCCTGAGGTTCCAGATGGTCACACTTCAGTGTGCCACTGTGATTCAGACACAGCATTGAGTTATCAATCATGCAAAAGCACACCGGAGTGAAATTTCTGTGATTGTGTGATTGTTTCTGTGGCACCAGCATAAAGTAAAACAAACCATAAAAAGTATTTGCGGAGGCCGTCTGACCCAGGGCTGGCATGTGTGCATGTAAGCCATCATGGACCGATGCTCATATACACAAAAGCTACAAGTAAACATCCACGTGAGAGGTTTGAACAGACAGGAAATTTTAAAGACAAGTGCATTACATTCCTGCTTTGATAGAGAAATGAAAGACACAGGCACAGACAGGAAATTTACTGTGTGCATCCTGAATTCCCATTTTTTATAGGTACAAGGCTAAAACAAACACACAGATACACCTGCGTTAAGAAACGTCCAGGTGAACATCCAGACAGGATATGACCCTCCGTCTGTCCACTCCCCAACTCTGTGCTATACAGTGCACTATGTTGTTGTTGGATCATGGTAACTTTCACAGAAATCTATTGTCTGTTGGTTGGGGAAAAGGTCACATGGTGCTTTATGTTCATGGTCACATCAGGGACAATAAACTCAATAAGTGACTTGTTGAAAATATACAACAAGTGGTCAATTCACCACTTTAATCCAGATTGAAATATCTTGTTAAGTATTTGAGTGATTGCCATTAAATTTGGGACAGATGTTCATGATGCCTGTGTCCATTTTCTTTGAAGAAAAGTTATCTCAGCAAAAAATAATAATTTGGCAAAACCATTTTTAAGGAGTTTTTCTGTAGGTTTTTAGTGTATGCTTGAGATCTAGTAAATTTCGTGAATGCAGTGCCTTTCTTATAAAACAAGCTGTTGTACAGTAAGGACGCAATCACTCCAGGATAGTCCAGTTTGATTGAGCGGGAAATGCAGAAAAATTTTACACCTCCATTTGGGTCGGTTCACTTTCACACTGCACTTTTTAAGGTGGACCAAACCACCTGGACAACATCACACAGTTACAACAGCTGCTTGTTTGGGGGCGGTATTGCCCAAAACAACTGCTGACCAGGAAGAAGAAAACCCGGCTCACCGATTGGCCCGGACGAAAATCGGAAATCCATCCCTTTCAGTCCAGACCTTAATACACTGCTGTTGAGTTTTTTTGTTTTACCTTGATGCGATACTGATATCCTCTCTGTGATTAGTCCGTTTGCATTTCCCACTGTGAGTGAACCACACTAGGGTTCACTTTCCAGTGAACCGAGGCCCCCAGTTTTCAAGTGGACCAGGGTTCGCTTGTTTGGTCCGCACCAGAGTTGGAATGAGTGCTCACACCACTCCAAATGAACCGAACTACCCGTGGAAGTGGACCAGGGTTTGTTTAAAGCAGACCAAATAACGGCAGTGTGAATGCGTCCTTAGTCTTTATCAACAAAAAGCAAAATAACTTTAGCAGTTTAGAAAGTAATAGAAAGAAACTCGGTCATAATCCCTCCAAACATCAAGAACGAAGACCTTTTTCAATCTAGTGCGAACAAGATAACTTTTTATGATCTTCTGCACACAAGTTAAAAAAATCTTTGGGTGATATAGGCCTTAATGTTTGATTGACAGTTGATTTTTAGCTAAGCAGTGCAACAAGTGAGTCAGAACAATGATGGTCATGTAAAAACAAGACCGTTTTTGAAGGGGAACTCTTGATTCATGTTGATATCTCTACATTTGATTAATCTTTACATTGACTTCGAGCCAGTAGTCCTCACTTCAACATATGACATCTGTCAAACAGCAGCATCCCAAGAATTCTTGGATCTCCCAAGCCTTTCTCCAGATAAGTAAAATTATCCATCTCAGACAACAGACCCTCCTTCACTGTCCCTTTGAATTCCTTAAATTCCCAGATTTGGAGTTGAGTTCTCATATGAGGTCTCTGCAGACCATTAAACCCGGTGATCCTGACCCCCTGCAGCCGACAACATGACATTCCTGACCTCCACAGCTCACTCTGATCCACTCCACTAGAAACCCACTTCTCCCTGCTTTCATTACTCCCATGTCTCTCGTCCTGCTTCCCTCCCTCTGGAGGTCCTTCCTCTGTTTCAGGGTCAGAGAGGCAGCGGAAGGGATGAAAGGTGAGGGAGAGCCAGGGAGGGAAGAGGAGGAGGATAAAGACAGAGGAGGGTTGTGTTAGGACGACACCAGCATTTTTTAGCTGTTTTTAAAAAACATTAAGGGGACTGGGATTTAGTTTGAGGTCTGATGGACTGTTGATCAGTTTTGAAAGTTTTCTGGTGTTTGTCTTGGTTTTATTTTGGAAAACCTTTTCTGGCAAACTGTTCAGGACTTTCAAGGGTAGTTTAAACCCTGTAATGATGAACAAAGCAAAAAATGGATAGATGGAATGAGAGATGGAAAAGAGAGTGACCATCTAGTTTGTGGGTCTGGAAAAGCAGCTGTGTGTTTAGGACAAGATGTTTCCCTGCTGACACATTCAGGACAGCACACACTCAGTCCATACACTTGCATAGTGGTGAGGGACAGCTATGTATGTCTCTTGTCTTGTCATGTAACTCTTGAAGAGACAGAAAAGACATGCAAGATAGAGGAATGTGTGTCACACTCACACAAACACACACACTTGGCAGCAGATGAGGTGATGAGTGACTATATCGCTTTGGGTTTGAGGGCATGAATGGCTGGTTTGCTATATGACACCAGTTTATATATTAGGCAGTGTAGCAGAGCCATTTAACAGGATATTAATCACATTTGGAGCTGACAGCTATACATTTTCCTGGGGTTTCCCACACCTTTCTTTCTCAGCTCCCTCCTGCTGTTGTATAAGCATTTTTATATGCCTTTGCACCAGTAGAATATGCCTGTGGCCGGACGCATTATGTTTTCGGTTTGTCCGCCCCATTCTTGTAAATGGAATATCTCAAAAACACCTTGAGGGAATTACTTCAAATTTGGCACAAACATCCACTTGTACCTGGACTGTTGTTGGCCACAACTCAAGAATTCATATGCAGATTTTAACATGGCGTCTTTGCAGAAATATTCATATTTAAACCATTGACAACTGTCATAGCTACATATGAGTCTGGACAGACATGGATGTAAACTGTAACTGCAACTTGGCTGGTTCATGGAGGCACACAACAGCGAGGCAGTAGTTCTAGTTTGCTGTAAGTTACTAAAAACGTCTCTCACTGTCCAGACATTTTAATGTTGGGCTAAGAGACACAATGGCTGATAGAACAGCAGAAAGACAAATGTGTCTGGGCACTCACAGTTCAACCATCAGTCATTTTAAACACAGTGTAGGACAAGCGGAGTACCTGAGGGGGGTACAGGCTTACACACCTGGTTTGGTGCTGTCCTCCACTTCTGGGTCCTGTCATACATTTGTCTCCGTTTTTATGGGCACCTTCTCTCCCCTCACCTTTGGCCTCATCAGAGGAGGGAACATCTGGAGACGCATCGTTTCGCTTCCGTGTGATTGATATTGGCTGGTTAGTTACCCAACTGTGACAGCACCTTGTTAGCTTGTCGTCACTGTCTGGTTGTTGATCTGATTTGTTCTGACGATGCAGCATCTAAACATATTTCAAGACAGCAGAGACAGACAAAACTTATTGGCTTAAAACTGATTTATTAAGACTTTTGCATGTTTCCTGTTGTGAATTTAGAGCAATTCTGCTGCTAGTACTGCTCCCTTTCATCAGTTTCTTGTTATTTGGAAGAAGCGGCAACTGAATGACTTGAAGGTGCAGTGTAGCTATTCCAGTTCAACACACTTGATGTCAAGACAACAGCAGATGAAGTGCTCATGTGGGTTGCAGTATCATGGTATCCAGGAAGGTGCTCTTTGGTCAGGAAGTGTAGTACATCTTGAAAAAAACAAAATCCAAGGCAACTCTTCTCTGGTGCAAAAGTTAAAAGGCCTTTGTTAAATGGCTAGTTCATGATGAACATTAAAATCACCAACATGTTTCGGCCAGGTGTTATACGTTTACCTGGTTATTTAAACACAATGTCCCTGGGTGGACTTGAACCACCATCCTTTCAGCTAGCAGTCCAGTGCACTAACCAATCATGCCATAGAGACTGCATTAAAATGGTACCATACCAGAATTAACCCAGGCATCCACAAATTAGAGATGTTGGCAGCAATTTAAAGGTCTAAAAAAGAGCTTGAGTTTGCTTAGCAAAGCTCTTATTTTTGCTCATTGTAGCTCTAAGACAATGGAGATAACAGAGTCTGATTTAACAGTTGATTCTTGGATATGTGTTCTAGCGTGCCAGCCAAAAAGATCGAAATAAGACCACTTTTGAGCTTTTAGTTTGTCTTTTTGGTGAATTTGAAGCCCAGACTATAATATGTTGCCATTTTGCCACTCCATTTCCACATTGGTGCCATTTGTGACAAAACTATGAAGCCCTTTTTCAATCAAAAAATGCTGTTAGTATCGAGGTAAATGCAGGGAAAATGTCCTGCATGTGATAACTACTTGTCTAAAACAATCATGTAGAGTGTATTAAAACTCGACCTCTGTGAAGGCTACATCTGCACATATTCTGTGTTCCCTCAACATTACTTAAAGACTTTCCCACACTGCTGAACAGGTGCTTTGTATGACTTCATCTTGGCTGATCTTCATCCAGACTCAACAAATTTAAGATATCATCAGTCACAGTTAGCAGACACTTTGTGCAGTAGTTTATTCACATGGATTATAATTTTGTTGTTTTCCCCAAATCTGTCCTAACCCAGCATTTATACAGATTAATATTGATCTGATGCTGCAGTGGTATAAACATTTCCTTAGAAGAAAAACAAAACAATTTTTTTGGAAGGCATGTGGATGATAGTGATAATATAACAGATATCATATCACACATCAGTTAAAGAGATTCCTTGTGCGAGTAAGTGTGGAGTAACTTGATCTAAGACACATAAAAAAACAGCTGAGGGACACTTGTAGCTGGAGATTTGGCACTGTGTGACAGTTAGTGATTCTAAAGTGATGTTTACACCCAATTTACTTCATACTTCAGCATGTTTCTCTGCTTAAACTCCATATTTAGACTAAATTTATGCTGGTACAGTTTCAGACTGTAATGCCTCAGGCTTGTTTTTGATTGAAATTTGATCTTTTACAAAGTCTTCTGCATTTAGATTAGGGGAATGAGCATGATTTAGTACAGATATTCAGCCACTTCTTTGGTGAATATGGGTGGAATTTTATCAATCCCAAAGGAAATATGAAATGAAACAAGTGACATAACCCAAAAAACCCTGTAAGCTCCCCCTCAGGTTTTAATAAATACATCTATGGTACTATTGAGTCCGGCCTTTAACTGCATCTCAGCCCTTTTTTAAATTTCCTCGAGATCTGATCCACATTCTCACATCCAAAACTGGCTCCTAACCTTTATTAAGCAGCTTAAATAAAATATGTGACAGCCAAAATCAGATTGGATTGTCCCAAAAGAGCATGTATCAGCATGGTAAAAACAGATTGCCCAGTCATGCGCGCCCCCGTTGTCATGTCAGATATGTGTTGTTTGTCTGGTTGTCGGGGCAACTTGTCTTGTTGCCAGGTTTGTCTGGTAACATCCTCCTCCTGCTCGTCTTACATTCCAGATCAGTCTGGACCAAGTTAATGCGACAGATGGGTATTTGTGGAAGATGATTTCATAACAAGTTACTAATGACTAGTAGCACAAACACACACGGACATGCAGTATACACATACTACAGATGGTAGCTTCGTACTTCAGTATACAGGCCACTGTCTCTAAGGACTTTCATGCTGCTAACACTGCTTCCCACTTTTATTTGTTCAACAGTTTATTTTCTTGTTATTTTGAGACAGTTTAATCTGACTTTGCAAATTTGATTATGGTTTGTCCCACATTTGCTCCTGATCACAGAAAAAGTTACTTTTCATTAACATGTTACCTGGTTGTTGAAACATGAAACGCTGCGTCCCTGGGTGGGCTCGAACCACCATCCTTTCGGTTAACAGCCGAACGCGCTGACCGATTGCGCCACAGAGACTTATTTTGCAGCCAAAAAAAACAGAGAGATCACTCTGCAATACGAAACTTGAGTTAGCATGCTAGCATTAGCCCAAACCTTTAACACTGGCCTGACTTTGCTGATGGTATTTTTCATGAATGTAGCTATTGAGCTCATTTGGTTATCAGTTTGTTTTGTTGTTATTTGGAGAAAGTGGAATGTGGCTTAGGTAGACTGACGGAAGCCACAGTCGCAAATTTGAGCCTGACCTTTAGCCCTGATTAAAGATGCCAGGTTACATAATGTGACCTGGTTGTTGAAATATGAAATGCTACGTCCCTGGGTGGGCTTGAACCACCATCCTTTCGGTTAACAGCCGAACGCGCTGACCGATTGCGCCACAGAGACTGCTCTTGCAGCTAAGAAAAGAGAGATCACTCTGCAATTCGAAACTTGAGTTAGCATGCTAGCATTAGCCCAAACCATTAAACAAAGTTATTTTTCAATTACATGTTGTTACCTGGTTGTTGAAATATGTAATGCTACGTCCCTGGGTGGGCTCGAACCACCATCCTTTTGGTTAACAGCTGAAAGCATTAACCGATTGCACCACAGAGACTTGTTTTAGTAGTAAAAAAAACAGAGATCACTCTGCAATTCGAAACTTGAGTTAGCATGCTAGCATTAGCCCAAACCATTAAACAAAGTTATTTTTCACTTGCATGTTGTTATCTGGTTGTTGAAATATGTAATGCTACGTCCCTGGGTGGGCTCGAACCACCATCCTTTCGGTTAACAGCCGAACGCGCTGACCGATTGCGCCACAGAGACTGCATTTACTACTAAAAAAATTATATCACGCTGCAGCAGGGCGCTAGTGTTAGCATGATAGCATTAGCTCAAACAGTTTAGCATGTAAAATGTAACTTAAGCAAAAATTTGAATTAAAAAAAAGTAACATAACTAAAAAAAGTTTTTTTCAACAAAATCAACATAAAAACATTAAATTATAACTAAAGAAAACAAACTTTAACTGTATTATTAGATCATTATTAATGGTGCACGATGGTTAACAATGGTTAACCTGAAACCACTACTTAAATGTTGTACTTTGTCAATTATAACTTTATTTTTGGGTAGTTTAATCCATGAGAGCAAATTATACTTTAGAAATTGATCCTATGTGTTTGAATTTTAATCTAAAAAGTAACTGTACTCAAATACAATAGAGGAATAAATGTACTATGGATATGTTTATATTTATAATTTAAAAAAAATACAAAAATTGTAATAGATAGAAAGATAGTAATTAACTGACAACGGCAGCTGATCTTGTTGTCTGCTTTTGCTTGATCTTATCTTTCATCAGTGAAGCCACATAAATCCCAACCAAAACCCAATCTCTCTAATTATAATAATTACATCAATACATCTGTTAACAACATCAAATTACAGCTCCAGGAAACATTTAACTTGTGTACCATTTTGTACAATGTTAAGGTGGGTCGCATTTTAATATCGAGCTCTTTTTTCTAGACATACATGATTTTTAATGTGACTTAAGAAAATAATCTGAAGATAATATACCCGGGGATTCGCAGCCTTAAGTTGATTCAAACGTCACGTGTATGGAGCTCATTTGGTATCCAAGTGCAATGCAATGTTTCCCGACTTCTGCCAAGTATCCTAAATATCCCTTAGCAGATGCCTGTGCTCCTCACATGGATACTGCAGACAGAGACGCGGTATGTGGCAGGATGCTCGGTGCGATATATGGCTTCCCCGGGCTCCATGCACTCATTACAGAGGCTGTTCAATTACACATGGTACATGTGAAAGAAATACTTGGATGCTAGAAGCATTGCAGTGCACCTAGATACCAAAAGGGGACGATGGTAAATCCTGGTCATATAAAGGAAAGCTTGACAGCTGAAAAATCACTTTGTTGAAGCACATTTATTTATCAAGTCAATGTACAGTGGGAACCTTTTCTTAACCCATACGTTGGCATTAGTGGGCACATATTTTCACCCTGAGGAAAAGTGTAGGAATTCGTTCTTGTGCAGAGAGACATTGATTTGTAGACGTAAATGCTAGAATGCACACATTGTATTGGAGTCTCATAACTTGATGGAAGGAAATTGACGTACTGAGTCATAAAAATAACCTCTATTAACCTCAAATGTTTTGTGTTCACATTGCGTGCAAGCATACATCGTTTCTGTCTGCCTGTTCGAGTAGATATTGTCAAACCCTCCTTTTTGCTTCAACATGCCAAACCTCCTAACCTTTTCCAGATCAAAAAAATACCAGCCCCCAAGTTCAAAACTCTGCTCCCATTATTGTGAACATCACTGCAGGCGAGCCGTTGTCGTGGTATCCAGATTGATGTTTTTTTAATAATAAAAGTATGTCAACACAGTCTAGCCTCCAGGTACCAGAGACATTTCCCTCCTGTCTGTGTCGGAGGCTGCTGAGGTTGCTCCTGCTCTGTTGTAGCATGCTAAAATATGCATGCAAACTGTGGTGTGCATTTATTTCTTTCCTTTTTGCATCACTGGGATTAAAAGTATGTGTTGCAAAGTAATTGTTGTGTTTATTCAGACTAGAAGAATGAGCCTTTTGAGTGACATTTCTTCCTGTAAGTCATATGAACCCCAACCAGCAGCTCCAACATCAAAAGGCTGTATTCATAAAGTGGAGATACATCAAATGATTCATTCCTTTTGTTATAAGTAACTCCAGTCTGCCATGTCTGTGCTGTTTAAAGACAATATAAAAGTTATTGATCTTGGATGGGAAAGAAGATTTTTCCCTAAACAAAACGCCCAAAGAGTTTCATTCCAAAACAAATTATGCAAAGAAAAGTTTCAAGTACAAAGAATTTGTAGCTAAGTTACCAGAAGTTAATTAGCCACGCTTTCTCACAGTGACCAACAATGGTGCTCGCAGGCATGCTCAACTAACCTTAATGTCTTTAGTCGGTTACATTTGTCTGATAGCCAATGTAAAGTAGCTTTCATTTATTGTATCCTATTGTATAGTATACTGTATAATATAGCTGTATGATTATGATACATAATGTAATAAATTCCTACTTGTTCTGAAGTAAGATGCACAAAGACCAGAATTCTTCCAACACAAGGTGTGCAAAGCAGTTGTGTTGCGAAATATCATTTTTAAAGCTCCATTTCAAAATAAGACTTGCAAAGAAAAGTTTCATTATGAAAACAATTTGTCCAGAGTTTAGAGTTTTGCTCTACAAAAAAACAGTTTTGTCACAAAAAAAGACATGCGCAGAAGTTTCACTTCAGAATCTAACTTACGAAAAAAGGTTCTTTCCAACACAGTATGGACAAGACAGTTTCAAAATAAGATGCCCTAAAGAAGAGTTTTGCTTGGAAATAAGACACAAGAAGAGTTTTGTACCAAAGTACATTTTAATCCAAGATATGACACAGGAAGTAGAGGTTAGGTAAAGAAGTTTATAGCATCATGAGTGAATAGATTAGTCTTTAATCTGTGACTTCCTCTCCCATCAGTAGTCCCACCACCTTAAAGTGAAGCCACAGGAAGGAGCTGCACCAAGCGTTTAAATCACCTTAAACGATGTCACCTACAGTGCTTTACTTTCATCAGTGTTAACCACAACCGCAGTTTCCGTTGACATTTATCCCGAGAGCTGTTTCTTCACACATGTTGTCTCACTCTAACATATACACACAAATACACACATCGCCCGAGGACCCCCGAGACTAAAGAAAGGCATTTTGGGATGCCTCTCTTTCATTATATTGTGTCAACTTGTGTGTGTGTGTGCGTGTGTGTGCGTCTTTACTTCAGACAGTTTCTCAGGTGGGAGCACCTTTATGATTTATAAAGGCTTTTATTTCTAGCTCCTTCTTCACTCCTCTGCTCCTCCTCTGACTGTCCATCATGTAATAAGATCTGTTACTGCTTTCTTTCTCAGTTTATTGTCTGAGATCTCCAGTTCTCATTTTCTTTTCTTTTGAGATGCAACCTAAGGGCAAACTTTACAGTGTATCCGCACTGTACGAACTAAATCGTTTCCACGTGACAAACGGAGATCAGAAGAAAATAAAGTAGTTTATGTGTCCTCTCTTCCCCTCCATCATGTGTGATCATCGACGAATAATTGAGTTCCCTCTCTTTCTGGCTTGTCCTTGAGCTGAGAATGAGATTTTTGTCCCCTCCCTCCTCACACTCTTTTCTGTCCGTCCCATTCACAGCTTCAGGCTGTATTTTACTGGTTCCCATCAAAGTCTAATGGTCTGTAGGTAACTCTGTTGTTCTCTTACCAGCCCTGGCCTCTCCTCTGTCTCTCTGTCCTCTCTCCCACATGCAAAAATACATGCCTGACTTGTGTGTTTAGGAGGAAGAGAAAGAGGTGGATCGGATCACAAAAGAAGGAGCGTCAGGGTGATATTTTAACCTCACCATGCTGCTTTAAGAGCTGCTGAAAAGCTGATTGACTAGAGAGGGGCGGAGGACAGGGGGGTGTCTATAGCATAGCATAGCTGGGAGTTTTTTCCTGCCTGCAGGCTACTAATATGTGGATGTGCTTGAAACTTTGTTACACTGTGTGTTTGTTTCTCTACAGATTTCCAGACACAAAAAACATTTTAAACCTCTGAGGCACAGAAACACTTTCTGAGTGTCCCGTTGTTTGGTTCTATTTTGTTGTTTATAATTTTACATTTAAAATTAAATGGGACAATCAGGACTCTTCGGCCTAACTGTTGTGTTTCTGAGACTCAAGATAATTACTTAAAATAAGAAACGCTGCCACCAGTAAAGAAGAGACAAACACATTCAATAAAAAGAGCATAAACCTGCCGTATAGTTTATGACAAACCTCAAGGTCTTTCTCAACGTTCCTGTTGGAGTGCTGGCCAAACTGAAGCTGCAGCTAAGCAGCTTATTTCAAGACTTCACCCCGAGTTTTGGGAACCCTTACCTTTTATGGACATGTCAGTGCGCACTAAGACACTCTTGAAACACGTGACGGAGAGGAGTGACACACTGCTACAATTTTAACATATTTAATTTGTTTAAGGCATTTTGTAGGATGTAAAAAGTACTTTAAAAAGTGTATACAAGGTGTCACACTCACTTCAAATGTCTTTTCCATTTAAGGACATCACACCGTGCTCCAAGTCTGTTAACATTACAGCTCGCATCATATCTGAGGATTCACTGGACCCTGCACAGGAGAGTTTATGGGTCCAAATTTAAAGAAAAAGATGGATGAAATGCTCAGAATCAATTAGAAAGTGGCTGCAGGTTCCTCATTTTAGTGTGTTCCTGCAGATGAACACATAGAGCATGACGTTTCAGACTTTTGAGCAATGAAATTCCACCTTTTAGTAACTGTGCACGGTGAACTGGGTGTTCAAAGAGTTTTACCTTCAGATTCAAACCAGTTGTTGGTATGCCTCCATGCTGCTGAAGTGTCTTTGAGCAAGAAATTAAATCTCTGCCAGCTCCAGGGTGATGCTCTGAATCTGACCCTGACCTCCCTGCAGAGGGTGAAAGACACACACACACACACACACACACACACACACACACAAAAACTGTTGACCAATCAGAT
The DNA here is from genome assembly GCF_006386435.1 of Epinephelus moara. Classification (NCBI taxonomy): domain Eukaryota; kingdom Metazoa; phylum Chordata; class Actinopteri; order Perciformes; family Serranidae; genus Epinephelus; species Epinephelus moara. The sequence continues at coordinate 18,016,568 of NC_065522.1, forward strand.
TTTTTGACTGACATCCTCTATAATGTGATCCAGACTGTCTGATCCTCCAAGCAGGTTAAAACAAACACCAACGATTATTTAAATGTGACCCAGACTTCAACAGACTCTCCTACACTGCAGCCAAGTTAGTTAGTCATCACAACAAGTGAGATTTAATAGACTGAAGCTGCTGCCGTCAGTTAGTCAGGAGGGTAAAAGTGAAATTTAATGGAGTGAACAATTCCTGTGGTCTCATTACACCGCTGCAGGCTCTCCCAGGTGTGTGTTGCCGTGTGTGTTTGGGGGTCAGCGAGTGGAATTTCCCCTCTGTTTGTGATCAGACGACTGAGGCAAGCGATGCACTTGTCGGCCTGTCTCCTTCCCCACATCGCCCCCTGTGGCCAAAAGGGGGAACTGAAAGGTTGGGGTCAGATGCTGGAGCTGGCAGGGATTCAACACACCTCTTTATTTCGGAAAGGAAAACACACACCCAGCGATGAATCAGAGCTCCTTTTTAACCTTTGTGGTTTTGATATGTCTGGCTGGCTGCACAGTAGCCACACCAGCAGACTGCGGTGACAGTGAAATGCACGTGCTATTATGTTTTCGGGCTGAAGTGTTTGCACAGGCAATTCGACTTCAATCAGCAAAAGCCAGACGACACAAGACATACAGTAGATGCAGCTGATGGAGAGTGACTCAGTCGACTGGAAATTTTTCTCTGTCTCATAAATCCCCAAAAATTCACTGATCAAATAGGTTTAAAGGCAGGAAAGGAATTTTTGATGATGGTTAGGAACGTGTCTGGATGGATGGGTGAGCTTTAGCCACAACTGAAGGTTAATTAGGCTTGTGGTTTGTACTGTTTTATTGGGAGATGACTCACTGAGGAATTAAAGACGCTGAGGTCAGAGGAAAGCAGGGATAAATGGAAGGATGAGATGTAAAGATACAGAGGGAGAGATAGATTTGTTTTTTTATCAGAAAACTTATACGCTTAGCTTTTTGTATGGGTTAAACAATCAGGATGTGTTACTAGTTTTAGAGGTGCTGGTATAGGTGGATTTTGTTACCTTTGGACAAAGCCAGGCTAGCTGTTTCCCTTTGTTTCCATTCTTTGTGCTAAGCTAAGCTAACTGTCACCTGGCTTCACATTCAATAGATTTTCTTGTCATGGAACTGCAAGATGTTTGTTGAACTGTTCCTCCAAACTCTGAAATCATAGTCGAGTAAAACGTTTCCTTCTGACCTAAAAATGTCAAAAGAGTCAGGACTTCTCTGGGGTTTTAAAAACTGGACTTAAAATAGTGGTTAGACTACAGAAGGAGGGGCAAAAGAGAGACGCAGTGATTGATGATAAAAAGAAAAAACAGAGGCAGAACATGTGTCTGTGGCTCCAGCTGTGTTTCTTGTTCAGCCTGCAGGTGTGTAATTCAGCAGTACACACACTCAATACACGAATATACACCATAAACTACAGCAGTCTATCCACAGACACATACCTGCTATTTGAGTGCGCGCGCACACACACACACACACACACACACACACACACACACACACACACATTCACACACACTCAAGTGAAATCTTTGTCAAGATTACCACCAACACTCTATTCACACCACCTCGACAAGGGGAGAAAAAAAGCGAAGGGGAGAAGTTGCTGCTCTGTTAGTGACACTTCCGTTGCTAAAAATAGGTCCCGGTTGGCAGCGGTGGTTGGCAATGCGAGGCGTTGTTTGGCAGGGCGGCGGGATACGGTGAGGTAACTTGAGGTGCACGCTGGCTCAGGGAGTCTGTGGCTTTTGAAAGAGGTTGCATTTGTTTGCAGAGTCACTGATATTTAAAAAAAAATCAGGAGTTTTGTCTGTTATAAGGTCAGGTGGTTTCTTTTGGATCAGTGGTTCGTTGTAACCATGACGATGTGGGAATTTAAAGGAAAAATCCAAACTTTTAGCAAATTTAAAACAGCTATTGCAGCAGTTCTAAAGTGTAAGAATAAAAGAGAACTAGAGAAATAGAAATCTGAAATTTGTTGCTGCTACCTTTGCCCTCTTAATTTGCCAATCCAAGATGATGCGATGCGATAGTGGAGAAGATTTAAAGGGATAATAGTTTGACATTTTTGGGAAATGCTTTTATAGCTTTCTTGCTGAGACTTAGATGAGAAGATCAATACCTCTCATATCTGTTGAATAACACACGGAGCTAGGGGATGCTTAGCTTAGCTTAGCATAAAGGCTTATATCATATAAACCCAATAATATGTGTTGGATATTGTTCGATCTACCTCTTGCTTCTACGTTTCCATGCTTAAAGTAAGTGTTTCCGATAACGTCAGACCTTTTTCTTACTCTTCACTTCATGATGTTTCCATCTGAGGTGTTAAATTACTGATACGGTCGCATATTTAAGAGTTCAAAGAGTAGATAATCTGCCCTATGGGCCTAAACTAACATTATCAAAGTGGAGACTGTGGTGGACTTGAGGATCGTCATCCTGACACTGCCTGTGGCGACACATTGGAAGACACAAATATACATACATCAGTAGACACACATATACACACACATGGCAGCGTTAGGGAGCATTTATCCTTTCACGTAGATCCATGGAGACCCACCGATCGGTTTACACTTGTTGTTCGGACGAAACCTTAAACTACACTGGTGAAGGCATTTCTGTGTGTGTCTGTGGGCCTCTAGGTAAGGACATAGCTATGTGACAAGTTTCTTTGCTCTTCTGAGGCACATTAGTGCTCAGATTTCTGCCCTCTAATATACGAGCTGTAATTGCCGTCCCATTGTGATTATAGACAAAACACACACACATCTTCTCCACATATGTTCACTCTTCCCCTCCTCATTCATCCCTGCACACACGTCGCTCCAAGGTACAAAACAGAAATCGCACAGGTGAAACCAGATCTTGTTTCACTCCTCCTTCTCCATCTTTCCCTTCACCTCTCTGCAAGATTATTTCCACACCATCAGCCCCATGTGTCCACCATTACACCCTCTTTTCGTCCCAGCTTTGCCTTCATGTGTACCTGTTGGAAGCCATTACGTTTTTCACTACTTCCCTCTGTTGTTTATCCGTGTACTCCTCTATTATCTACCTCTCCAGCCCTCCATTTGCCCCTCGTCCCCCTCCAGGCGAGGGGTGTTTAGTGTGCTTCAAAGGGGGTGATTATCATAGCACTTATCAACAGGGTGGGCACTGTCACTTTGTGTGTGTGTCTTTTGTGTAGATGTGTCTCAGCATGTGCTTGTGTCTTGAAATTATTATTTTTTTTTTTTTTGACTTCACAGATTTAGAGTTGTGTTTTTGGGAAAGTTAATATCAAACAGAGTGTGTTTACTTCATGATTTACCAGAGAAAGTGTTGCTCATGTAAAAATAATTTGAGTGCTGGAAAAAGATCAGGTTTTCTTAACATTTTCTGCCCTGCGACTTGGCGTTTAGGCCCCCTCAACTGTCATGATACAAGAAACTAAAGAGCTGTTAAGTTATAAAAAGAGTCAAATACAAAAAGGGCACAACAGTACACCAGTTATGTGCAGACGTAAGCCCTTTTTCCACCTAAATTAGCACATATATGTGCCAAAACATGCTACAATTAAGGGATATATAACCAGGTTAGTAAACAATAGAAAGCAGCAAGGAAGCCAGTGAAAACGATTCAATGGTTACGGCTTTTTCCATCTGTGGCTTATTTAGTCTCTTTCAAAATCAGCGCTGACTAATTTGGCATGATGTTTGAATGCTGCTGGGACGGATGTCGACAGAATTTGTGGTTAAGATGGCAAAGACAGACGGGAGTTACCTGTGGTTGCACCGGAAAACGGGCGAAAATTAGCGTGTCCATCCAGGTGTCATGTCTCCATCACTGCTGGGGCTGATAAATACCTGTGTCTACTGATGAGTCATTTGTCCCGGGAATCAAGTCCAATTGCAACCTTTGCCATTAAAGATAGAAGCCAGATGTTAGTGGGTGTTGGCGAGTTTTTTTGTCCAGTGGGAAAGGAGATTTTTATTTTATTTTTAAAGGAGCAGATTATACTTAGTGTTCGGAAGTAAGATGAGGTTACACTGAGTGACTTTGTCCTGAATTGTCCTCTCTTGACATTGCTGACTTATAGTACCCACTGGATGTTCCCATGTAAACTTATGTCCTTGACTACAGACATGTTTGGTTTAAATGAGATTACAGCAGCTTGTATGAGAGTTAATGGACCATTTATAAAAAGTGCTGGCTGTATGCATAGACCAGCAGAAGCCTTATAGATACTGTTTCAATTAGTTGTAGGTAGAAAGTAGAGGAAAGTCATGAGAAGCATCAACTTTGATCATGTTTACAAGAATGACAGAGGAAACAAAGCATCTTTATCGACCTTGGACTTGAAAACTGCTCTGTCCAGCGTGTTTGAAGTATTTGACAGGTTAATTCCATGTTTACTACACTGCAGTTTGTCTCCTGTAGCCCTCAGCTCTGCTCATACTCAACCAGCGTGTGTTAACATCATGCTACACTAATGGATCCTCTAGTAATACAATCTGAATGTGTAATGTAAATATTATCTTTAGCATCAGATGTCTTGCTAATTGAAATCAAATCATAAATATTTCTTTGCGGATGGTCTATTATTATTTCAGTCTACCATAAATACTCCTCTCTGTCTCAAGCTGGGTAATCTGTCAAACTCTGTCTAAACAGTTTTGCTGTGGTCAGATATAAAGTTTTTATTCTGTCAACACTTGAAAGTGGAAGCCATTTGTCAGGGTAATAATCCCCTCATGTTGCACAATGAGAGGAGTTTCAGGACGAAATCAAACCCAGATGCTCGAACAGAAATGGGATGTTTATTTGCAGAACTTCAGATCCACCTGCTCACAGTGAAGTGGTCCAGTAGTTCATTGTCTATGTGTTGACTGCCAAGACAAAATGAGACGATAAAAAAGATTACAAAAAGATTAACAGTTGCTGCCTCTGTTGTAGAGATCCCTTACAAACATCTTTTTTTACATCCCCTATTCAAAAGAGCATTGCAGAGAAATCCTTTTTCCTTATTTTTCTCTTTTAACTTTTACTACATAATAAACACCGATCAGCCAAACCATTAAAACCACTGGCTACTGAAGTGAATACCATTCATTGTCTTGTCCAATGCAATGTTCTGTTGAAAAACCTCGGGTCCTGACATTCCTGTGGATGCCACTTGACGCACTCTACCCACACAAATACGCTGCAGACAAAGTAGCCCCTGCCTTGGCAACGGCACTCCCTGATGGCATTGCCCGTCCCTCTCAGCAGGACAATGCACCTGCCACCCCATAAAAACTACTCAGGACTGGTCCAAGGAACGTGAAAAAGAGCTCAAGGCATCAACCTGTCCTCCAAACTCACCAGATCCCAATCTTGTCAAGCATTTGTGGGACATGCCGGTACCCCAGAGGTACCCCCATCCACAGTGGGGCCTCCTTGGATCAAACTTGGCTGTGACCTGTCAAGACGTCAACACAGGACCTCTGGGGGTGTCCTATGGTGTTTAACTCCAGTGCATTGGCGGTAGGTCCTTTGAGTCCCATGGGGTGTGAGGTGGGGTACCAGCACATCCCACAGAAGCTTGATCAGATTGGAATCTGGGGAAGTTGGAGGCCAGGTCATCGCCTTGAGCTCTTTGTCACATTCCTCTTGAGCGGTTTTTATGGTGTGGTATGGTGCATTGTCCTGTTGGGGGGCCACTTCCATCAGGGATTTGCTGTTGTCATGGGGGGTGTGCTTGGTCTTTAGTGCTGTTTGGATGGGTGGAGGGTGTCAGGTGGTATCCACATGAATGCTAGGACCAAGGGTTTACCAGCAGAACATTGCATTGTGATGAAATGATCAATGATAGCAGTGATCATTTCACTTTACCAGCCAGTGGTTTTAATGTTCTGACTGAAGTGTGTATTCTGTGAGACAATATTAAGTTGTAAACCAGAGCTACAACTCACCAGTATTTTCATTATCAGTTAATCTGCCCATAAGCTTCTAGATCAGTCGATTATTACCCGACCAACAGTCCAAAAATCTAAAGCCAGACAAAATAAATGATCAAAGTCTCACATTTAAGAATCATAAAACCCCAAAAAAAGTTTGTCTTTTTTGCTTAGAAATATCAAAGTAGTCGCCAGTTAACTTGCTGTCAGTCAACCAAATGAATAATCTTCCAATTGTTGCAGCATAATAGTCAACCGTCAAGAACTTTACCACACTGTTTATACTGTTGTTTCGATCCCTTTAATGTCTCTGGGTGTGCGTGATTTGTCAGGTATTTCATTTTCCGAAATAAAACGTAACAAGAAATTACTTTCTAATTGTCATCCCGAACATACATTATGGCAGGATATACTTCAGAATAAATCACAAATACTAGGTGAGAACGTCATCCATGTACTCTGGGGCAGTTGTATCTCTCAGGACTTTCAAAGCCAATAGTACCAAAAATTCAGCCTGGTATCTCTAGGAAATACTCCCATATTGGACAATTCAGCACCTCAAAATTTACACTGAATGTTAATGTTCACTGCTAATGAGGGATGTAGCATAGCTTTGATGTGGCTGTAGGTGGATGACATGTAGCGTTTTGGACTTTCAAGAGACCAGGATCACCTTTCTAGTAACTGTATCCATGATCCTTCTTTTGAAGAGTCCCAGACTATTTCCAAACTGTTATCTATCAGAACGTGTGGTATGAAAGTGTAGTGTCAGCATAAATTCTCATCTTAAATGCGAACAAACACATATAAATCACTGACGACTGAACAAGTAGCCTGTGGTTGTTCTTCATCACACTTTAAACCTTTCAGGAACAAAGTCAGAGCAGCTTTGTTTTCAGTTTAATTACAAAAAAATCTTTCCACCACGTCTAATTTCACAAGTCAAAACATAACAGTCGGCAAAAAATTGTGGTGACAACTGCTCTTTCCTCATCATTCCTGTGTGCCAATCCTTTCTTTCCCATCTGTTCTGTTGTTGGCTTGCCAGCGTGTAATTTATGACTGATTTACACCTAAACATACATTTCATGTGCTCCATTGATCACACTGCGTTCTTCCCCCTCTTTGTCTGCGCTCTTGTCCGGACAGCGGCTTGCAGTTTGTTTTGGCTCCAACCTGAGTCTCTTCCTTTGTCTCCGTCTGTGTCGACTGCAGATTTTTTGCTGCATAAAATGTCTCGGAGCGCTTTTTTTTTTTTATTGTTGTCGGATGACATAATTGAGCTGGCGTGAAGCGGCCTGTTCCTGGCTGTTTGTGCCAGTTTTGCTAGTGGGCAGCCGGCCGCCTTTATTGGCACGCCGAAGAGTTAAGGAGGTTCATTCTGAGTGTGGCTGTGTCTGTGCTGAAAGGTGGAGGATATACAGATAAATTTAGACTTTGACTATATTTCAACAGGTTGTAAAAAATGATGATTAATCATTTCCACTGTCGATGGAAGAAGTGATTGAAACAATGGAAACAACTTTGCAACCTAGGGGAATCCCAATTTTATTGTTGCACTGAAAGAATTATGAGATTGTCTCCATGTTTCCATACCTGAGGTATGTTTTGGATTTTTGTTTCTTTCTTTTGATGTTTATCAGATTGTTGAGGTTTAAAAGCGATACTTTATCTGCTCTTTCTATTTAATATAAGCTCCAAAAAAAGTCTTTCCTCTAATATTAAACAGACCACCAGTGATTGTTGACCTTGCACGCACTTTAAAAGTGACACACTGTTCTATACTTGGTGGTTTGGGTTTATTTTCATGTCAGCGTTCTTCACTCAGAGTGGATTTATAGCTTGAGAGAAACCAAACCCCTACCGGAAGCTCATATTCCGACGATGTGGACTGCCGGACGGCATCCTGGCTGCAGGACTGAATACCCGTAGTGGGGGCTGTGATGGGGGTCTGAACTTTAATAAAAGTAGATGGAGATCATGTGACTTCCCTCACATTTGGTGTTGGTTGTCAGGACAACAGAGTTCCTGTCCACATAGGAGGTGAAGTCATTTGATTAGATTGTGCTTTTATTAGGGGATCCAGCTCTTTGTTTCTAAGTGGAGAGAGAAGACATTGAACACAAAAACACTGTGAACCCCTGATTTAGGCCTATAAATGTCAGGTGAGCACTCATTAAAGAGGCAAGGTGGGGCATGGTTAAGAATCGTTATCATGAAAGCATCTAAAGTGTTTCAGATCATTCAAGTGTAACTGATCAATCCATCTTTTGCTGATAACATCAACTGTTACACACACACTGAAGGACCTGGGCAGGGCTGAAATACCAGGCGCACGACCTGAGGATATACTACATAAACCCTTACCAGTGGTATTAGTAGAAACATGTTACTTAGCTCCTGTTCAGTGTGCGTGCCCGTTCTCGCCCCGGTTCATTTTGTTCTCTTAAAAAAAACTTGATAAAATTAAGTTCCCCCTCTTAAGTCTCTAATTATGTTCATGAAGGAAAAAAGAGAGCTAGAGAGAGAGACAACAAGGCGAGGCAGGTAGAGTCCTAATCCTGTCTAATAGCAGTGTTTCTGTTCTATCATGACTGCACAATCCTGAGCCAGGGGAAAGAGTGTGTGTGTGTGTGTGTGTGTGTGTGTGTGTGTGTGTGTGTGTGTGTGTGTGTGTGTGTGTGTATGTGTGCGCCCCCCATAGGGCTTGACGATATATTGATATATCGATATCATGATGTAATTTTCTTTGATTACTGTAAAAGCTGCATTACAGTAAAATGATGTAATTTTCTGAACTTAGCAGCTGTTCTATTGTTTGCCTTTACCTATTTAGTCATTATAGCCACATTGCTGATGCTTATTTATCAAAAATCTGTTTGTGTAAATCATTGGTGAAACCCTATGATATTGTCGCAATGTCGATATTGATAAAAAATATCGTAATAATTAATTTCTTCCATGTCGCCCAGCTTTAGTGGGCCTAGATGTGTGTGTGTGTGTGTGTGTGTGTGTGTGTGTGTGCAGCAGCAAATAGAAGTTCTTGCATGTGTGCAAGCAAGTACAACTGATGATCTTCAAAAGCACACTATTCAACAGTATAGTAAAAATAGTAAACGTAAAATTAGCTCCACCTGCTGGAAGTTTAGCTTCCATCTAGCTTAACATGGAAAAATAAAAATAGAATGCAGACTACTCGATTCTATGTCACATAATTGGATTCTAATTATTAGGGATGCACAATAATATCATCACGTCATCATTTTAGGCTGATACTGGCTTTAAAATGAAATATTAGAACAGGCCAACATGCTTTTTTTCTTTATAAAATAATATAAAGTATTGTATTTCATGTGTCCATCTGCTGGTGGGCCATCACGATAAGAGTATGCATGCATAATATGATGGAAATTCCACTACAGAAGAGACTTGATGATCACTATTATCGGTATCGGTTATCAGTCAAATGAGTTGTTACATATCGGCATGTCGGATATCGGCAAAACCTCCAATATCGTGCATCCCTAATAATTATTGATGCGTTAATTTGTACATCACTTTAATGCTGCAGCTGGTAAAGATGGGGCTTATTGAGATTACTTTGTATTCATCATTTGTTGATTGTATTTTGTGTTATTTATCAGAATCTACAAAACAAATTGAATTAGAGGAGTAAAAGGTAAATTTCCCTCTTAAACGTTGTGGCGTTAAAATAGATTGTAACATAAAATTGAAGTGCAAGAACATCAAGATTGTAGAAGGACAGTACTTGGGTAAATGCACTTCTATCCACCACTGTTGCTATGTCTATGTGTTATTCATCTGAAAATAGTGAAAAAACTCATCACAATGAACCACAAGTAGACGTCTTCAAATTGCTCTTTATGCTGATATAAAACATCTTTTTGCTGGATTTTGTATCGCTGCAGCGACATGTCAAAGTATCAGTTAAAATATTATGTTAGCGTTAGACTGACAGCTTCTTTTTACACACACACACCTACACACACTGTACACACAAACGCTACATCTTAAATTACTTTTATATCACAATCTCAGCTGTCAGTAAGCCAGATAGTTTACATTCTTGCTTCATGCTGGTATCAGAAGTGTTATGGAGCGATATCTGCCGTTTTTCTGGAGAATGCAGCGATCTCATTGACTGGGGAGAATTTGCAAATTATAAGTGAGCAAGTTTGGACTGTGATAAAAGATAACTAGATATTTCTTCTTTTTTTTTGTTGGAAAGTTTTCAAACACGTAGACAGAAACACGATGACAAAGGTCACAGAACGTACATCTGCACGTGTGTGTGTGTGTGTGTGTGTGTGTGTGTGTGCACTTCATTTTATGTGCTGACACATTAGCTGTTAGATTTAAAGTGGTTGATGATAGGTATTATAATATATTGGAAGGTTTAAAGGAGTCAAGTGTTTGTGTATGATTGTGTCAAATTTATCCCTTTCGTATAAGTATACATCAGTCAGTTAAACTCCAGAGGGTGTTGTGTGTTATGAAACCCCACAGGCATCACATTTTTTATAGCTTATTAATTCACACATGAGATTCTTTCATCACTTGCACAACCATTTTATGTTTTCCAGTCAATTTACTCGGATAAAAGTTATCACCTGGTCTGATGGGATTTCCTCGCTGTTTTTGTTATTCCCTCTGCCCTCTTTGTCAGGAGAGATATGGCGTTTGGAAGAAGCTTAGTTTAGCTTAGCTGAACTAATCTCAGTTTACTTGACTCTGCCAGGAAAGCCACATTATGCAGCTCATTTGGACTTTGTAACATTAAGGCGTTTCACAACATTAAACAGTCTTAACTGGATTAGAGATTGGGAAATGCAGAGGGGCTGCTTACGTTAAGTCCCACAATGCATCTGGATTTAAAGTTCATAATATCAACTGATCATTTAATGACAAGATTGTAACAAATCACCTAGAGTTGTATTTTCAAATTTATTTTCCTACTTTTTAGACATCCATTGGCTTCCACTAATTGAGATGCAGATTGAGACATTATTCCTGCATAAATACATTTTTATGCTCAGTGATTTCTTTGCTCCGCAAATCCCCCAAAATAATAAGGTGACTCTGACAAAAATAAATGCTGATTTAATGTAAAATGTGATGGATTTAGCCTCACAAATCTGCTTATTGAATTTCGTAGCACATAGATGTGAATGGAAGTCAATGGCGGTATGGAAGATGAGAAAAATACATCAAATGGTTTGCAAAAGTTTTAAAACTTTTACATTACTTTTAGAAAAAAGATTTAAATCTTTTGTCCTGAAGCAACACATTATAAATCCGAACTTGTCACATATCGCTGCTGGGTGCGTCTGTTGTTAACATTCTGGGATGTGGTGTCCGTTTACACCTGTTACACGCATTGTGTCTTTTGCAAAATAAACTTACAGCAATGATGAAACACCTCATATTTACATTTATTTCATTGTGCAACAAACACAGGTGGTTAGGTCTAAAAAACCCTTCATCTTTTACATTCACATGGGAAGCAAACACCAGTCTCCTGGGTGCAAGTCCAGTGCTGTTGAACCCATCCACCACCCCTCCCACCCACCTTATAGGGACTTTCCAGGTCCTTAAATGACATTGTCGTTTTCAACTGATGCCGTCTGGTAGCGTTATTACCGGCGTAACATACAACTGTGAAAGGATGCCTGATTTTTGTCTGTCCGATGCAGAAATCAGTGTCCAAGCAGTGGTAATTGACGACTTCGGAATGAGAACGTGTTGCCTTTAGGGATGAATGAAAACCATTGAAAAGGTGAAGCTTTGGAATTTTAGTTGAATAAAAATTATGCTTTTTTGCTATTTACATCATAAATGTATTTTTTTATTGAGTTTTAAATTTTGTACTATTTTTGTAGTTTCAAAAAGTGAATGTAAAAGTGAGGTCCCCCTCCTGATGCATATGCGTTTTGTCTGCAATCAACAGCGGTTTACTTTATTGACATTTACAGCCGTTGGCCGTGTCAGCCTGCAATGTGCAACATCCTGTTTGGGCCGGTGTTAGCGCCATAAATTTCCGCTGTCTGACCAAGTTATAGATGACCTGACTCCAGCTGGGTGGCCTGCACGGCCGAGGGATAACACATCACAGAAGACGCACGTGAGCTTGTGTACAAGTACACAAAGCGCGCACGTGGGTACACGTACAGTCCATACCGCTCACACACACGTAGACACAAACACAGCGTGGAATAAACAGAAGTAAACGAGGAAAGCTGGAGGCCCAAACACAGCTGGTTAGTCTCCTGTGGTGGATGTCAGGGTCACAGATGGAGACAGGAGAGGAAGAAGAGAGGGAGAGGGAAGGGGAGGAAGAGAAGAGAAGAGAGGGAGGATGGGAGGACAGGCAGGGAGAAGAAAGGAAACATGGGGATGAAGGGAAGACAAAACAGGGAATGCGATGATAAATATAAAGAGAAGGACATAGCAGGGAGGAAAGAGACTCTTTTCCTTCTCTTATCTCCACATTTTCTTTCATGCCCTTTGCCTTTCTTTATTTGCACAAGCAGTCACAGCCTCCCATTCCTCTTGTGTTTTCCCTGAAAGTCATTCCTCAACGTCAGGTTCAGGTGAAGGTGAAATTTGAAGAGGGGCAAACGGTATTTTCATATCCATTTTCCTTGCCTTGTCAGGTTTTTGTTGTTAAAAATTGACAGCGGTTCCTCCTTTGCGTAATCAGTGTGTTCATTGGTTTGTATGGAGCAATGTCATTTTGACTGGCAGGTGTTAAAGTAAACCCTGCACTCCCATTGGTTGTTACCATGCGATGACATGCTGATTGGCAGTCTGTGGATTAAACTCATTCCTGTGCAAGTGTGAAGGGTCAGTTTTTGGAAATCAAGATGGTTGGTACTTTTTAAAATTGCTTTTTTCTTTACTTCCTTTGGCGTCTTTTTCCTTTTGACAACCTTTGTTGCTGATGGAGATCGTTTCTTTCTGTTTTTTGTAACCTTCTAAGATGGCTGTCATTGCTCCAACATCTTTTTCTTTCTTTTGCTCTTTTTATCCAATTAAATCGGACACTCAACGACTTCCTCTGTGGCAAGAGAATTTCCCACATTACAGCTCTGTACATAAATTGCACAAAGAGCAAATTAGAACTGAAACAAGTAGTCATTTAATTAGTCAGTCTAAAGTAAGTTGAGTTAGAACTAATTCGGACCCTTCACTTTCACGCTGCTCTTTACAGGCAGCTGCGTACACGGAGAGAGTCTTTTCCCTGTAAAGCTCCGAAATGGAGTTATTTTCTGCCTTCTGCTTGGAAATGGTGAATTTACAGCTCACAGCATTTTAATACGATACAGTCTCTGGCTTTTGTTTGGTATCTAGTGTCAGTAAAGACTGTTGTTGCACATTTCCGATCTGTTGTTAACATAGTTAGCTTGTTAACATTATTACGTGAATGGCAATGTCACTCTGAATGCCCCTCTGAACCTTGTTCAAACTCTTTATTGAAAACAATATATTGTCAATTCTGATTTGACTGACATCATTCTGTGTTGCGTGTAGCCCTAATGTACATTATTTTATATCAAAGTGCCACATTTTTTGTTTAACTACATAATAGCTGCACTGCCATCTGCTCATACATAATGAAAGGAATTCTGGGGATCACACATTCCTTCAATATCTGACCTTTAAACCACCACCATCATGATTATAGTAAAGAATTCTGTGACATACGAAGCATGCAGGGCTTCAGCTCACTTTTTTTTTTAAAACAAACTGATTGTCCTGTCACATCATGCACTGTTGTCTCAGTCGTGTACCTCAGGAGACGCCAGTTTACACCATATTTCTGGGTAACCCTAGACTCAACCTTCGTGCGGATAACATCAGCAGACCCTATAGGAATGAACAGGGCAAGTCCAGACGTCAGCCGCTTCCCATGAGCTGCCACTCTCCGGTGTATGAACAGCAGGAGGTTTAAGCAGACGGCTTTTAGAAAAGTCTCAGTTAGTACATGAAAGTGTTTGGACAGTAAAGTATGAGCAAACAAGCGGAGATTGATTGGGGAACATTAGCTAGAGCCTAAAGATGCATAGCTGCGTAATGCCGGGATGACAGAGTGGAGGGAAGAATGAGCGCACTGTTGTGTTCATGCAGACAATCGGGAACGTGCCTGTTCCATCACGTTATGTCAGTGAATGTATGCAAATTGTGCTTTTGTCTGGAGTGCTGTAACCTTATCTGTACATGTTGAACTCTGCAGATTTACATTCCTTTAACTTTACCTCCATGGCCCTTACCTTAGCAGTAAAGGATCAGCGCAACAGAATGTAAAATACGTCTTATGTACCGTGTCGGGCAGTAACACATCAGTTAGAGCCATGTGACTGCTTTTTTGAATAGAGGACATGAAGCTGGGCATACCTTGTACAATTTTAGAAATGTTTTTTTCACTACAACTCAAAGTGAGTTGTCTGCGATGTAAAGCCAAAGCTCCAATCATCAATCCGCGACCTGAGTGCTCACACTGTACTTGTACAATAGACGATAAAACGGCCCTTGCAGAACGTTTTGACCACTGACAGTGTTCGATGAATATACGTATGAAAGCTCCAGGGCTGCAGGCAGGTAAACGTTTGCTAGCGAAGGTATGGTTCAACATAATGAAGAGACAGATGTCCCAAAAAGAACTTTAAAGTCATTTTCTGCAAACATGGGTCGGTCCAAGTTTTGATTCCCGCTCTTTCTTGGTCTTCCTTTCTTTCTTTCTCTCGCTATCACACACACACATACACACACAGACACACAAGTTAGCATGTTAGCAGCACCGACATACTGGCTGAGTATACACTGTAAGATGGTTGAGTGAGGCAAAAAAGGCACTCAATTTGGGAAACAGACTCGTAGCTCCGCCTTAACTCTGTCTGTCGATGGCCGACCAAAATTTATAACGTGTCAGAGATTGATTGGAGTGTGTGACGGTGAGTCGAGATCAGTTGAACGAGCCATGATCGGTCCATGCTCCTCCCCGTACACTCCACGGCAAACAACACCCAGGTTAGGGTTGTTTTTTTTTTTTTAAATCAAGGCCAGTCCAAGAGCATACACACTCGCATACACACTCGCAGACACACACTCACAAACACACACAGGTTGTGTTTCAGTGGGTGAAAGATAATGAGATGATCAAGTAGCTTTCATTTGTTAAACCAGGTTATCAGCTCATTGTCCTCATATGTCTTTGTTGGTAGAATTCGACCCTAAATGCCTATGTGTGCCTGTGTGTGCTTGCCTGTGCGCTTGTACTTGTATCTTTGTAAGGACTAGTTTTAGTGAAGTGAGTGCGACTTTTTAAAGTTCCATTTTAGGGTTTAGACTTCAGGTTTTAAGGTCTAATCTTAGCATTAACTTAAGGGAGTGGCTTTTGTCCCCACAACTATAGATTGTGTCTACTCATGCAGCATGACCGGCATCTACATGTCCAAATGCACTCAGGTGTCCTGCTCTGTGAGCGTTTATTTACCTCTAATAATTCTTTACTGCGTGCATGTGCGCATGTTTTCCTCCTCTGTATTTGAGGGTTGAGTGCACCCCCTCGGGCGCTGGCTTAGCACCTGTTTGCCCATATCATCCTTCACTTTTAACTCTGGGTGTGGACAGAGCGAACCCAAAGAGCATCAGTGGCTGAGTGCATCTCCGCCTTACTCAGGTAGACGCAGGATTATTTCCCAGAACAATGCATCTACAGGGCACATAACCATCTGAGGCAGCTCGCTGTGATTGGATAACACCTGAGGAGGTATTCATGCCTTAACAAAAGGAGGATAATAGAGCTAAATAATAAGAGTAACATGATATAGAGATGGGAGCTAAGAGCACTTACAGCATCATCTTTTGTCAGTCTCTGCGTCTTTTACCTAACTTTTAAACCATGTATTTTCTTGAAGTTCCCTTAAATTTAAAAGTTTTCACTCTATTTGCTTGTTTTACTATGCTGTTCTTTTTTGGTCTTAATTCAGAGTACAATTAGCGCCACAAATCATTTGCTCTGCATCTATTTTTAGCTTCTTCTTCTTTAGCCACTTTGCCAAAAGCTTCATTCAAGCCGCCCTCTCTTGTTTGGCCTCCCTCCATTTCCTTTAACCGCTCTCTTTTCCCCTTTCTTGCTCCCTCCATTAGCCCAAATTTCACTGTTTCCCTGCTCACTTTCTCCCTCTCTTGCCCTCCTTCTGTCATTGTGATTAGAGGAGCTGAGGAGATCAGAGGGAAGAAAGCAGGACCAGCACCACTGACCTTTCCCCTCCTTCTCTCTTTCTCCCTCCCTCTCTCCTCGCTCTGCTTTGGGCCAAGCTCACTTTCTCCTTGTTGATTGTTTTCCTCTTTTTCTCTTCCTTCCGCACCGTGTTCACGCCATGTTTTACGTCCAGTAGTAGTTGTAGTAGTAGAAGTAGTAGCCTAGTTGGCAGCAGTGGTGGAAATAAAGGTCCCACATTCAGTACTTAAGTACAAGTATAAAGGTATTATCAGCAAAATGTACTTCAAGTATGAAAAGTAAAAGTTTTTTGGGGTGGGATTATCCACATATTGCATTAAACTGTTGTAGATGTTTAGGGTTGTTCATTTAAAATCCTTTACAGGGTAGTTTGATCTACAGCGATGCATCATTTTCTGTGTTCACTAGCTTTCTTGCCATATTTTAATTTCCTTACATGATAATATTCAGTGTTTATTTTAGAGAAATAATCTGGGATAGAGGGAAAGAGATGCAGCTATTGGAGCTATAGTTAAAAAGATGGCATATTTACCACATATAAATAAGTGTATATATAATGTATATGAGTATATAGAATAGTAATGCAGTCTCACTCAGTCTTGTGCAAGGTTGTTCTATCAATCATCATCTTACTGACCCTCTTTAGCTAAATATTTCTCAGGCACTTTCACACCAGTGTTTCCCAGGCTGGTATTATATTAGACTGCGACCCAGACTAGACCAGCTGATGAGTATTTACAGGGGTCCTGGAGGGTCCTTGACCTTGATTATTGTGGGTATGAGCACTCGCAGACTGTGGTCATATGAACTAATACACCCTGCACTTTCTCCTCATCCACCCCTGTCCTCTGAACCTCCATCACACCCAGTTAACACCCTTTTGTCCCCTCCTCCCTCCTGTCCCCTTCTCCTCCGTGTCTCTCCACCCCGCCAGCATCCTTTCATCCACTAATCACATTGAAATGCCAGCCATGACCCCAGAGTTTGACCCCGAAGAGACCCCCGAACTATGGACTCATATGAGACATTTGCTCCCATTATCATAAGGAGTTCATTCATTATTTATTTACATATATGCGCCATAGCGCAGGTTAACTTTCACACACGGTATTTAACACGAACAAACACAGAGATATGTAGAAGAGAAATAAGACAACATATTTCTCTGCTCACCATGTGGTCCATAAGTGAATAGAGGACATTTTAAAGTTTTAAGAGCCTCATATATATGAGCTTATGCCACTCATACGTCAGCTTATAACCTCTAAAAGCACTGCGTGATGTTTGGTAGATATCTCAGGAATGCCACCCTGAACACAGAAAGGTTAATCTGCAGTTCACTCAGAGTTTATGACATAAAAATTATGTTTGTTTGCTGTGAGTAAGAGGGGATATAGAAGGATATAAAACTAGCAAAAATGGAAGGAGACTGGACATTTTTCTACACAATGTAAAGTTGTTTTTTTTTGTTAATAATAATTGAGCAAACTCCGTCCACTTGGGAAGATCAATTTGTGGCAATATTGTAATTTCCTTACCTTATTACAATTGTTAAAGGGATCTTAAGTACATCTTGCAGGCTTGGATAGAGGAAAAAGTACAAATGTTCAATCACCGCTCATCACTGCTATCTCCCATTTTTTTTTTTTCTTTTGTCAAATTAAATCATTTTCACCATCACGTCCTATGTGCCATTTATTTCATCCACTCCACCTTTCAGTCCTGGTCAGCCTGGCTGAGAAAACAAACGTCCCCCGGGTCACCACAGTAACATTATGAAAGGAGTCATGTAGAGTCCTAGAGGGCTTCCCTGGGGCTGCTGCTGCTGCTGCTGCTATCACTGGCTCTATTCTTTGGTTAGAGGCTTGACTCTGGTTGTGTTTAAGGGCTGGTTTGTGTCTCTGTTACTAATCAAATGGAGGAGCTGAAGGGATCAGATCTCGGTTACGCACCGAGTCGGAAAACCCAAAAAAGAAAGGCACGAGGAGAGACAAATGAAGGCTGTAAACACAAAGGGAAACCTGATAGTACATGTTGTGTTTAATACATAATTAGATCTGACCTTTAAAGGAACACTTTTTCAATCAGCACCGACTGGATCTGGATACTAAATCCTGTTTAAGTCCCCGTAAATCTGCCATCTTTTCACTGATGCAACTAGTCCTTATACCCACATGACTCATGAAATTGTTACCTGAGTCTGTACGTGCTCTTCTGCCTCTGTTTTCTACTTCTTTGTATGATTTGTTTTTAGTTACTCTTGCTATTTGGCAATTTGTTGCAATTAGGTGGTGAAACGGCTCAAATGAAAAGAAAGCGTGACGTCCGTACACCAAAATACCTGGTCTCATCTCATGTATTTCCAAAGCATTGTTTGTAATGTGAGTCTCTTTTCTTTCTGCAGGGTGTGGGGAAGTCTGACGAGCCGTGTGGTGGCCAGGACTGTAGCGGAGGATGCAGGTGCAACCCAGAGAAAGGCAGCAGGGTGAGTCATGTCTCATCTGTATCGAGCTGTCTTGGTTCCTGTGCAGTAAAATCCATCTTCATGTTTCCAACAGCCCAATAACAGCCTCCAGCACATTATCATCAATACACAAAAAGTTTCCACTGTCAGTTACCATTTTATGGCGTCTTCACAAAGAACACTGTTTTAGCTCCTGATCCACGAAGACACACAGAGGTGTTCAATTCCTTTCAATAACGATGACACCCACAAAATGACCATTTGTATATCAAGTATTCACAGCATGTTTAATCATGTAGAAAACCTGCCCCCACGGTGAACGGAGAATCCAAAAAAGGCAAATATTCTTACAAGGGAAGGACATTTAACAGCAGCAAAACTATATCAAAACAACTCCTGCAGTATAATCCACGTCTCATTTGTCCAGTCTATGCCCAGTACTTCCCAGACACATGCGTTAGGCCAAAACACTTCTGTACAAACAGTCTCATGCATGGCCAAATAGAGTATTTGAGTATGCATGTGCATTTGAACTCAGCTCAAACAGAGCTCATAAGCACACTCAGGCACTCTCAGGGAACAATACCTGGAAATGGAAGTGTTTCAGTAACACTTTACCTGAAGGTATCTACATAAGAGTGACATGACACTGTCATAACTATGACATGGCACAGTCATGAACTTGTCATAAACATTATGTACATGTCATAAACATTTATGACTGCTGTCATTAAGTATCATTCGGTTTTTGTAATGACAAGTTGGCATTGTTCAGGTTGTCTTGATTATGACAACTTGACATTAATTAAAGTGACATTACCAGAAGTTGTCTTTGTCATGACAAGTTGACATTAAATTTGTTTGGGATGTCCTCATAATGACAAGTTGACATTAAATTGGTTTGGGATGTCTTTGTCATGACAACTTGACATGAACAAGAAATGCACCTCTTTTTGTGTTTATGACAAGTTGACATAATGATTATTACTGCTATGACAAAGACATCTTCTGGTAATGTCATCCTGGTTAATGTCAAGTTGTCATTATAAGGACATCCCAAACAAATTTAATGTCAACTTGTCATGACAAAGACAACTTCTGGTAATGTCCCTTTAATTAATGTCAACTTGTCACAATCAAGACAACCCAAACAATGCCAACTTGTCATTACAATAACCAAATGGCACTTAATGACAGCAGTCATAAATGGTTATGACATGTACATGATGTTTATGACAGGTTCATGACCGTGTCATGTCATGGTTATGACAGTATCATGTCACCCTTATGTAGATACCTTCAAGTAAAGTGTTACCAGTGTTTTGAATAGTAAGGTTTTAGTGAAAATGCATATGTCTGAGAAGTACTGAGCACACCACTGGATAAATGAGACTTGGATTATACTGCATGAGGTGTGTGAGTGTTTGTAAAGAGATGTTTTGATATAGCTTTGCTGTTGTTAAATGTAGTTTCCATTTACTTCAATTCATGGAGAATGCTTGCCTTTTTTGGATTCTCCGCTCACTGTGGAGGCATATGAGAAAAACAATATACAAATGGTATTCTTTTAAATATCTTTATATGTAGAGTTGATCCCCTGTACTTATAGAAGTGACAGTGGAGGGGGGAGTTTTTCCTTCAACCCAACTTATCATAAAACATACAGTGATATTAAATTGTTCTGTGATCAATAACTCCTCGTTTCAATTGACAACAAACTTTGGTTTATTATTCATGATAGCAGATTTCTTGTTTGTCCCAAATGTTTGGTTCATATTTATTGCCCTATACATATTGCAGAGGTTAGTGGTTCTGTATTTGGCAGCTACACACACCACAAACAGTTATTAGTTTGTGAGAGGAGCATTTATTTCAGTTGAGGAGTGGAGGTTATCAGCGGAGGTTATCAATTTTTATCTCTTTCCATCTCGCAGCTACACACATCAACACCCACAGACACATCACTACAGGACACATATCAAAGCGAGCTTTGTGTCAGTCAATGTTATATATGTTTCAACAGTCCTTATCTATATAGACTATTGTGATTTCTCCAGGCAAGGAATAAGAAAGACGGGGAGGGGGGAGAAACAGTGTCTTTAGGCGAGGAACTCATTTTCTTGTCATTGCTACCATGAAATTAACATCAGCTGTCATTTGTTACGTATGACATCCCAGCGAGGTGTTGACAGAGTGCGAGGTGATTGGCTCGTAGATAAAGGACTGCACATATTTTAAAGTTTAAATACAGGCTTTTTCAGTATTTAGAGACTCACTTTCCACCTGTCAGCTGTTTACACTTTGGTAACGACAAACAAGGAGCTCTACCTCAGGATTTATGACTTTGAGTGACAGTGAAGAGGAAAGTTTTGCAGGCGTTTTACACGTCAGTATAAACCTGCTGGCTTCATATGAATTCCTACACATTAACAAGCCCTTAGAAGTGCTTCAGAATCACCAGGTTAGAGGGGTTGACACTGTAAATATGGATGTGGGAGGTTTTGGGATTTTTTGAAACATATATAAAAATGCTCTGACAGCAAAAGAGTATATAAAAGCTGTTGATTTCGGTCATTCATTTAGGTATCAATACGGTGTAATATCATTTATTTACATACATTTTAATTGAGCAAATAACACAAGAAATGAGTGACAAAAAAATTCAAAATGTGGTCTTAACATGTGTGTACTTAAACTAAAAATCACACTGTGTTTCACTGATAGAGAGACACGATGAGATAATGCTGTATTCACATGTTAACGTACCACCTGTGGTCTTCCACTTCCTTCTTTGGCTTTATTCTGATGTAAAACAAAACGTAACCATACATTAGTACTGATAACATGACAGAAAGCCTACGTATATGTAAATCATTTCTATTAAAAAAAACCCCTCCAAAAAACCAAACCTCATCTGAGACCTCTGTGTGTGTTCACATCTGACTAAAACCAGACTAACTGTAAGCTTCACGCTGTAGCTCGGTCTCTTTCAGCCCGTATCCAAACAACAATTACTGTCTGACACAGAAGCCTGCACTTACTGCCTGCCTACAGTACGCCAGTTTAGGTAAATAACATAGTGACGGCCTCCGCATTACACCCAGGTACCTGTAGCTAAATGATATAGCTCAGGTAATACCACCTACCCCCGTACAGGCCTCCTGCTAGGCCTAAATGACACGGCCGCCGCCGTATTACCTTCTTCAACTGAGACGTTTAAGTCGTAAGGTGCTTATTTGTCTCTTTTCAGTTTTACTTTTGTACTTGGTCATTAAGGTCAAGTGTTCACGATCATAGGTGTTAACAGCCCTGAAGTTTACAGGTGGAAAGTAGTTTGTGCAGACGCAGGGCTTGAGGATAAAAATATCTTCTTTTTTATTAATTGTGGTTCTTAGTTTCAGAGTAGTATAAACATTAAATTACTCTACATTAAAAAATGGCTGGTAATTTTCCAAGAAAGTGGGAGTCAGTGGTACGTTTGTGGTCGTGTGTGGAGAGTGATGGGAAGCACTCTGTTGGGCAGAAACATTCACTATTCAAAACATATATTTTGTTATCAGTCTGTAATGCCAATTATTGCTTTGATAGACTAACTCTGACTCATCATCAAGTCTGAAAATGTTGAAAAATAGGAAAAAATTGTACACCACAAGTTCTTTGAGCCCAAGAAGATGTCCAAAGAATGTGATAAAACCCTAAAATTTTCAATTAGTAGTGAAATAAAATGGAGAAAAGCAGCAAATACTCATATTTTAAAAGTTAGAACAAGAAAATGCCTAAAACAGCTCAACATTTTTGTCAATCCGCTCAACAAGTAGTTCCCAAACTGGGGACAAGGACCCCTCCAGTGTGTCACAAGATGATTAATACGATGGAAAACAAGATGGAAAATTTACTCAGGGTATCTGCAAATCTTGAAAAGCACTGAATACAGTTTCCTCAGAAAAGGCCTTAAAATGTATTTGAAAAGTTTGAAATTGGCAAATGTAAAAATGTAAATTAACTAATTAGTTAATCTATTTTATGCAACTTATCTGGATCTAGTGTTAATTTAATTTAGTATATGTCTAGGAATTATTGCTGAGAAGTACTGAAAATATGATGTAATAATAAATGTATCATCTCTACTGGTTTTCTGTCACACTTTCATACGTTTGCAGGTATGATCATTAAACAACAGATATTATATTATGTTCTATGTGGTATTAAAAGTGTTAAATTTAACCCCACAGAAATCTTTGTATTCTAATATTTGCTTTTTTGTGAAATACTTCTAGAACGAGTTTAATAGAAACGATCTTAGATGTTTAAAAAGGAAAATTCAAGTGTTGGGGAGCACAAGCTGCGTTGCGAGTACGGCTTAGTTTTAACCTTTATAACTGCTGAAATGTAGTAAAATTTGCATTAACGTCAAAACTAGCAGTCGTCCAAAAGACATTTGACATTTGAAAGTGAGTGAAAGTTCAGCTAATTTGCATCTGCATCTGTGTCCCCTTAAATTATCCACAGCCACGCCTCTTCTGAGATACAAGATACAAAATACAAAATATCAGAGGAGGCATTTCCTTCAGTGAGCCAAATATTATCCTGTCATCATCTCATCATATATTTAGTTTGCTTTGGACCAGAAACAATACGTTGTCCCAGCTTCTCGTATATGACTCCAGAAGATGTTCATTATCAGAGTTCACATCGGCATAAATTATGTTTGTTATATAATGTGGGAGCTGTGCCAGCGAGAAACTTTGGCACCTTATACCATAAAAATAACAACACCAGTAATGAGATCAATCAGAGCCAGCTGAGGACTGACTGACTGACTGACTGACTGACAGTACAAATGTTGTCACGTACGATTCTGAGGATACTCTGTTGATCCCCGAGGGTGAATTTTCGTCAGTCGTGAACCAGAACAAATGATAGGGTTTATCAGAAGTTCATCTCATAAAGGAATCAGCCACAGGGAGAGTACGGCATGTGCTATGCAGGTATAATTACTGGTTATGTACAGATATTGCACACTTATAATGTTCTTATTTGCTTTCTTACCAATATGTACATGATAAGATCGATGCCACTCTCATATTAGTCCCTTTAATATGTAGCTGTGGGCAGCAGCCATGACACTTAGCTGAGCATGACGACTGGAAACAGAAAGCTTGTATGTAACAAAATCTGCCTGCCAGCACCTCCAAAGCTCACTAATTAATACTTTACATTTTGCTATTGTTACAAAAACTTAAGTGTGAAACAACAATTAGCAGGTTTACCCCGCAGCAGTCACTTCGTGCTGTTTGCCCAGTTTCCTGTCTTTATGCTAAGCTAAGATAACCAGCTGCTGGCTGTAGGTTTCATGTTTACAGTAAACACATGAGATTGGTGTCAATCCCCTTATCTAAGTCTGAGCAAGAAAGCTAATGAGAGCATTTCCCCAAAATGTTGAACTATTACTTCAAAGGGCCACAAACACAGAGATTGTTTTACTGTAATTAAAGGTTTTGCATTCGACATTCAGAGCATTAGCACAGCAGCTAACCACTGTTTGCTATGTGAAGATATAGCGCAATAATGGCGTCCTGAGCCGAGAGTGAAGTCACACTACCTCTGTGTGTGTTGACTAGCTTAGCAGCAATGCTTTGCACCGGACTCATGCAGCAGTTAGCGCTAGCATAGCACCCACCCTCCACTTCCCCCTTTGTTAATACTGATAGCTCTGTTTGCAGTGTGTATGAAGTTAGCACCGTTAGCCGCTAGCCACCAGTTCAGCCACCTCTATGCTGAGAACCATGTCCATAAACTCTAAATTTCCCATAGAGCTCCTTTGAGGGAAAAGTTAGGGAATAAAAACACATTGAAAACTTTTTTTGCTACATATAACATTGTATGTATTTATTATAGTGCATTCTCATCACCCTAATTATAGACACTCACATTCATTTAATGTGCAAATTGTCACTGAAGCTTTGCAGACGAAAAAAGCTTTCATGTTTCCATTGTTGCAGCTCACATGTACCAACAAATGTGCCAACTGCTCTGGAGGGCATTGCACACATTGGAACATTATTATTACTTATGAAGGTGGAGGAGGAGGATAGGGCTGACATGCTAAGACATAAAGATACTAACTGGAGATGTTTCCTCTGGCTAATAAATGTGGCATTAAAACACACATCCGGTAATAATGGCAGGAACAAACACACCTCTTGTCAACTGTGTGCTCTTAAAAAGAATATAAAATGTTTAATGACTGTATCAGATAGATAGTTGCTTACTTTGCTGAGCTGTAGCTCTTAAATCATTGCTACTGCCTGAGTAAGACCCTGCTCCCCTGGGTGATATAACATCGGATCCCGACACATACACAGAAGAGACACAGTCCAGGCGGTGTGTGTGTGTGTGTGTGTGTGTGTGTGTGTGTGTGTGTGTGAGTTGGTTTTCATTATTAATAGCCAGAGGGCTTTAGTTTTGCTTCGACTTAAAGTCCTGAGACTCTGAGTAAATACAGAGCACAAGTGTTTAATAGCTTGTGTGTGTGAAGTTGGACTTTCCTGGCTTTAATATCTGTGTCATACTGGATCCATTAGGTCCAATAACATCCGCTCCCATTGGGTAAACCCCCTCGGGTCAAAGGGCAGTGTTGGGGATGACAGGATGGTGTGTGTGTGTGTGTGTGTGCGCGTGTGTGTGTTTGGTCAACACACAATTGAAGTTGCAAAGCAGTCAGGAAGTATGTGCTTTATTTAATTTTGCCAGACCTCCATCTGTGTCAATCAGAACCAGAGAGACTTCCTAATTTTGTCAAGCTGCCAGCGGGGTCAGCTCAACATTCTCTGTGTCACACTGGATTTAAATTCTTCATCCCATCTGAGTGTTTCTGCAGCAAGAACGTATTCAGTCAGTGACTAAATAATGTTTGATTAAATGACCACAACCAGCAGTCCAAATCCAAAAACATTCACTTTACAAGAATATAAAGCAAAGAAAAGCAGCAAATCCTCACGTGAGAAGCTGAAAATAGAAAATGATTGGCTTTGCTGACTGATGAATGACTAAACAACGATAAATCAATTAATCATGTATGATAACGGAACAAACGCTGTGATTAGCTGGAAGAGGTGTTGGCTTCTGCAAATGATAAAGTGTTGACATGAAGCCATAAGCAAAGGAAGTACAGTATCTACGTGTGTGAGAGAGACAGAGTATCTCTCACACACCCAAACAACAAAGGGAGATAGGAATAAAGGATGAATAGAGGGTAAAAGAGAGAGTGCAGCAGCCGCCCCTTTTAAAATACGATGAGGGTAAAGTGATAGTGGATATGTGTCTCGCTGGGATGGGAAGATAAGAAAACAAGGGATGAAACCCCTCTGCTGGGGCCTCTCGCTGAAAGACCGCATCTCTCCGTCCCTGAATTCCTTTACTTTAATCCTGAAGCAGGTAGAGAGGAAGAAAGACAGAGAGACAGGTTGGCAGAATTCCTTTTATGTCAGACCAGAAGAGAAGAAGAGAAAGATGGTTAGTGACCACAATTGTCAACAAACAATACAGCCAAGGGCAGTGGCGAGAATTAAATGTTGGTATTGTATGTTTCTGCAAATCACGGATACGTTACATTTGTATATTTCATACGTATCATATCAACATTTCTAAGTGACATAGTTCAGATTACATGTACAGTGTATGAGCGGAGTTTTCTATTAGGACAAGCAGGGAATGGTGGATGGCGTGACACCTACGCAAAACAGCCGCTAAGCAGCAGACAGAAGCACACCACTGTTTGAGACTAACAACGCTGAATATATTTTAATGACAGATCGGGCATTTACAGCCGTGTCTGTAGTGACCAAACTTTTTTTTACAGGAGTAGAGGACATTTCCAGCCATGTTTTGTAGCAACAATAGCGGGTAATTTTTAATGACAGTTTGAGATGTTTCCAGCCTTGTGTGTTGTGAGAAAAGTGGGTATTTGTTAAAAGGAGATGGGGACATTTTCAGCCATGTTTGTGGTGACAAAAGACTGCATGTTTTTGCAAGATGTCAGGACATTTCCAGCCATGTTTGTAGCGACAAGAGTGGGTATTTTTTTAACAAAAGTTTGGGAGATTTTCAGCCTTATTTGTAATGACAGAAGCATGTGTTTTTTACCAAGACGTCGGGACATTTCCAACCATGTTTGTAGTGACCAAATCAAGTATTTTTTAATATGATTTTAGGACGTTTTCAGCCAAGCAGCAGACAACAGCAGACCACTGTTTTAGACCAACAAAAGTCGTTACAAATGTAACATATGGTTTGCAGAACATACAATGCCAACATTTATTCTTTTTTTTCTTCTTATTTTTACCATAAAAACTTAAAGACAGACGGAAGTAGAAGGGAAAGCAATGAGATAAAAGATCATCTATATTTTGTCACACACACAGACAGAGGCTCAGATTGCACACAGATAATCAGTGCTGGCAGTAGCATGACCCTGAGACAAGCATGAATGATGACTTTGATGTCTCTTTTCCTTATCTTTCAATATATCTCCAACCTCTCCCTCCCTCCCTCTCCTCCTCTCTCTGTCTCTCTCCATCTCTCTCTCCATGCGTTCTCTAATGTGTTGTGTTTGTAATTATATGAAGCTCGCGCAGGTTTTGCTGAGCAAGCGCTTGTAATGTGCGATGTACCTACAGAGCAGACTAAAGTACAGGACAGTCTTATCATACACACACACACACACACACACACACACACACACTCCTGGGCCCCTGGATGGCATTTTATCAGTCTCTCCCTCCTTTTAAGGCAGGAGGCTAAAAATGGTGGCGGTCTTTGTTTAGGCTTCATCGTAAAAGACACACACACACACACACACACACACACACACACACACAGAAGAGTATAAAATGGCGGTAGAGCGGCCATCTTTGCCTCCCCCATGTCCCAAAATGTCTCGACAAACAATACCATCTCCTTGTCTTTCAACGTAAAATGATGGAAAGGATCCAATTTACCTTTGAACTTTTTTCTCAAACACACACACACACACACACCTGACATTCATAGGGGGGCTCGTCCCCTCGCTAGGCACAGAGTTTAATCTAGGAAATGTCAAAGGTCACAGCCAACACAAAAGACAGGGTAGAGCAGAAGGTCAGGGGCACCAAGATCACAGAGGCAGAGATAGACAGGCTGAAGTGGGTGTGTGAGTGTGTGTGTGTGTGTGTCAGTGTGTGTTGAATAGTCTCCAAGGTGCTTTAAGATGCTGTCTTTATCCTTTTCTCCCCGTCTCTCCTTTCTTATCACTCCTAACTTCTTTTTGATGGCTTTGAATCCCATGTGAAGTTAAAATAGCCTAAGATAAAAAAAAAGTACAGAAGAAGAAAAGGCACAAACACTTCAGTGTATTGCTCGGGTTGTTTCCTGTTTAGTGTGAAAGTTAAAGAAAACCAGAACAAAACAGACAACAGCAGAAGAAGAAACTCATATCAAAGTTAGACCTTCAGTATCTGAGACCTGTTGCTGCATCATCTCAGTTTACAGTGCGCACTACTGCCCTCACATGGCTGCTTTAGGAACTGCTACGAACCTGCTCCAAAGCACAAGGTGCATCTTAGACAGGTATTTTCTCACAAAGTTTAAGACTATAGCATAGAAATATTTGATACTGTTTAATGTGGAAAACATCGTTTGGTTAAATTTGGTCATTTAATGTAACTTTCAATGAGGTAAGGTGTGAAATTATTTGGAAACAGCAGATTGATTTAACTCAAGGTCCACTTACTAGCTTTCCATCACAATTCTCTCCTGAGAAAGCAATGGCAGAATGGCACAGAAAAAGCTGGTGCGTGGACCTTAAGTTAATTATTTAGGCAATGACTTAAAGCTGGTTAATGACACTTCACAGCTTCTACGGCTCAAACCCTGCTGCTGCTTAAGCGGTGACCAAATATTATCACATTTTTTTAGAGATGCTTCTCTCATGGGAAAATGTATCTACAGACAGACACAAGTTTATCTTTAATTCTTTTTACTTGTGTAATAATCTATATACCATTAAAAGATTAACACAAATAACTACAGTCTATTTTAAAAACTGCTTTTAAAAACTAGTTTACAACACTGAGATGTTGTTAGTATAGATATGAGGAGTAATAACACAGTGCTATATAGTGCAGTTTAAATGCACACATACATGTTTGATGTCAAGAGGATTAACATGGGGTGGCCTCTTAATACAAAACTATGATTACAATACTTTAAACATGTTTTGGAATTAAAGATACAGATTTAAATGTTGTAATAAATCTTGAAGGTACATTTTTGCTCTGTTTTGGGCATTAAGGCGACGTTTTTATTCATTTAATTGCAGCTTTTTCCACACAGGTAGAACAAAATGAAAGCATGAGAGTGTAGATTCAACGTAAATGAAAAATGCCAGAGGGAGAGGTGTCACTGGGTTCCCCCCCTCTGCTGTCTTTTATGCACAGAGCAGGAATTAGACACCTTCTGGGTGATCTAATGTCTGCACACATGCACACACACACACTTATACAAAGGGCAGGAATGTACAAAACTGGTTATTACTGATTTTATAGGCTCTTGTGATTTGATGCGATGATGACGGCAGAGTTATTTATGACATTTCCACTCACACACACACACATACACACACACATCCAAACTATCATTTATGACATTTTTGCTTCTCAGCAGTCGCCCCACCCTGCTCGTTACTGAAGGTTAAAGTAAAACGCTGTTAAACATGTGGGAGCTCATCACCTTCAAACAGGACAAAAATACTTTAGGATGTGCAATTATGTTTCTGCGTGCGGTTTGGATTAAATATATGCAGGTTAACTTAAACATAAACACAATTAAAAGTGAGTATAATAGGACGCTTTTGATCTTGACCCTCAGTGTGTCGTCGGAGGGGCCTCACCTGCAGGTTGGGTGGGCGTCAGATTGTATCAGGAGGGAGTACAGCTGTCTCTGTCTGCTGTATTTTCTGTCTTGTTTTGAAGCAGCAGAGAGAGAAGATAAAGTAGAGGCGAAGAGTCCCACACACACTGATACAGAAAATATGCACATCAGTGTTAACAAACTTTGCAGGAATCTCAAATCTCTACCTAACTAAACACAGCTGGATCGAGCTCGTCTTCACACACTTTGCCTCTTTTGTCGTGCAGAGAACGTGACCGTGTCTCTTTCCCTCTGTTATAAACAAAGAGAGGTGAAGCTGACAGAAAAGCAGGAGGTTCACTCACCACATATTTTTACATCCTTGATGAATCAGATCTGAAGTATGATTTTGTCATTTATATTTGTCATCTTCCACATTCTTAGCTGTGTCTGCTGTCAGCAGATTTCAGAGTTGTTTGTAGATGAGGATTTTGACAGTTAGTGTTTGCAGGTTGACGTTAATCAACAGCCTGGATTTTGTCCTGATCATCACAGCTTTGAAAATGTTGCATTTCTATGCCGAGACTTTACTAAGAAAGGTTCTGAAACTTGTTTTAGAGCATTAAGAAAAGACGAAACTCAGTGTGTTCGTTCTAGGTAATTTGACTTGAGCTAAAGTCATTCATTGTTTAATCACAGTTTGACTGACGCTCTTTAAATTAGTCTTAATTGCGCCAAAGTCCTGATATCTATCCAACAAATTTGCACCCTCATCAGTTAGGTTAGGTGTAGGAAAATAAGCATGCTTGGGCATCTTTACGCTACATACTTAACATAAAGTTATGTAGGCTGGGTTTAGAGAAAAAAAACATGGTGAAGGCCATGACAGCATACCTTAAAATAACTCAAGTTCACTTGGTTTTCCACGCCACACGAACACCTGTCTCCTAGGGGAAAGTTGTGTGTTCGTTTGACCTATCCACCAACCCAACCTCTCTCCTTACATGGACTCTTCATACTACTTCCTTTTTACCCCCATGTGCATTAGTCACATGATCGTTCCCTCACGATAACATGCATTATATACAAATTACTGGCTCATAATTAGGTGGGATATATACGAATTCTGGCGCATTACTTTTCATAGGTATAAATTCACACAGTGCATGAGAACAACCTGCATATTCACATACCGGTAGTGGATGGAAACACATAAATATTGATTTTCTTTTGACAGTCTTTTAGAAATTTGGATGGAAACTTGGCTACAGACTGCACAAACACTCAAGCAGTTAATTTCATGTCAATAATATGTAGCAAAAGTTGGCTTTGCATGCTGGAATGTAAGGTTACCTGCACCTAAACACATCATAAAACAGGCCGTAATCTAGCAGTAATAACAAAAAGCAGAATATAAAGAAGAGGAATGAAAATTTACCTGAACTAGAAGGGCAAAATTTTGCAGGTGACTTTCAGGTTTGTAACTATTCGAAGAGCAGCCAATTAATTACATTTAATGACAAGGTCTGTACGGGCAGATCATCAGGCAGAGTGGCTAATAGTATCAGTTGTGAGTTAGTTGATACCTAAAAATACACAGATATCTTCTTATATTTCCCAGTGACTCAACATCACATGCTGATTTTTTCTTCTTAATAATATCATCACTTGCAGTTTTCCTTCCGTAACCTCTTTGCTCATTGTGCTCCATATGGGATGCCTCTTTCACCACTCCCTATCTCCGAACTCCCCCTACTGCGCTCCCTCTTTTAAGAGGGATGAAGGGATTAACTGATGAAGAGTCTGCTTTGGGAGGACCATTTTTATCCTAATTTAACTTTAGTTTATTACTCTGAGCTGCTGTCCAGTAGAGATGTTGCAGCATCACCAAGAAACATTACTTTTTTAAAATTCAAATTGAACATTGAAACGTTAATTTTCCCTGTATTCATCTTCAGTTTACCTCAGTGTAATCCCCCCTGAGAGCCAAACAAATCATATTATTGCGTAGAAATTGTTTTTCGAGCCGTTGCCAGACATCTATATCTGCATTACCTCAACAGTCACATCTGTACATCGGTTTTTAAGGTCTAAACGAGCCAAACATGCCAATTACATCTGCTGTTTGCGCCTCAGTCACCTCAGGCTAATTTTTCGTTCCAGTCCCAAGCACACCAATTAGTTCCAGTTTTTAAGGCTGTGAAGTAAAACCCCTCTGTATTATATTTATGGCTTTTTTAACAGCTTGTCCTGAGTGTGGCCTCGTGGGAAATTGTGGTTATTTGATGGAGAAAGAAACATTTTGTCTCACTTCTTAAGGCTCATAATGTTTTGCCTTCAAATGACAAAAAGAACAACAAACCAAAAAGTATCATAGCTGTTTTTTACCCTCCCTCCTTGTACTGGAGCTCACTTCCTGTCCCGACAGCTGAGAAAACACCACGACTTTATGACATCATCAGCGTGGGACAGCTCGGCCCGCTGACCGTTAATGGGGTTTTTATTGGAGGGGAAAGCACCTGGATGAAAAGAGAGAACAGGTTGTTTGTTTAACAGCGGCCATCACTACAAACAGATGAGTCAGAAGTGCAGAGGAGGGGTGGGAATCAGTCTGAGAGAGAAAGAAAGAAGCCAAAACTGCTGGGATGCCCAACATGTGAACGAAATGACTCTTTTTCTTCTAATTGATTTACATTTAATGGTAGTTTAACAGGACATTGGCTAAAGCAACCAACGCCATGTAATAGTGTTGGTTCCCAAGTTTTTAATTAGAGTCTCCTTATCCTTTTCGAACAAACAACATATAAAGGGTTTTATTGCTCATTTACTGGAGTTTGGGTGATGACCTGAGCCACAAGGATGTGTAGAACAATATCATCACTAGCATATGTTAAGTGTTTATGTTGATGTAAAGGAAATCGTTTAAAGGAATACCTCGTAAAACCTAAATAGAACCAAAATCCATAGTCATAAAAAGCTTATATCACATTTTCTTCGTTCCATCTGTTTCCATTAACACAGTAAAAAACACATACAAAAGTCTACATGGTTGACCGTGATGGGAGTAAATGCTCTAAACACTGAGTCACCCAGGAAGTGGAGAGCAACCCTGAAATGGTTCAGATTTTTTGGAGCGGAACATCTGGAGTGTTAACTGTTTTTGGTATTTGTACAAGTTAAATTGATGAATGACATACTGGACGTTTCAGCTGTCTGGAGTCCAGGAAAAGATAGAAAAACACAAGGTTTGATGGGTATAAGGAGACCAGTCCGAATCTAAAGGACAGAAAGTAAATCTAGCAGAAGAAAGTAAAGCAATAACCACCTTAAAAATGGATCAGATGCCAAAAGTCTTGCAGAATCATGGACCACCAAAACTGTCCAGTAAACAAGCTTTTCGTGGCTTTTAAACAACCAAAATGCAACGATTACACGAATTATAATGCAGGTGTGATGGCATCCTTAGCACCCAGCTGCTCCCAGTTTGTTGTTGTTTCTATACCTTCCACATATCTGAGAAAATCTATCCTAAATGCCCCTATGCAGAGATAATGAGGCCATCTCTCTGTCTGTGTCGGCCCTGTCTTTGGTTGCTGTATCATCACTCATCCTGAGCAGGACAAACATGTCTGAGATAGATGAAGGTGTTTGGGTTCGCCGTCTGATCGCTGGAGGGGATAGGAGAAAAAAAGACAACACAACCTAAACATTCCCATCTAGAGAGGATTTCCCTCTTTCTCTTGTCTCTATGTGCGTGTGCAGATGAGTGTGGGAGCTGCCAACTTTTTAGTTAGTGTGTTCAGCTGTTTCATCTTTAATAGCATCAAAAGTCCCGTCCTTTGAGCACAGTTTTGTAGCCATCGCTTCGCCGTTTTTGTCAAAAGGCCGTTTGAGGTTCTGCCGATTCATGTGGCTCAAACTGTAATTAGGTTATCAGACTGCCCCCGCTGATTAAACTTGCACCCAGAGACCCAACGTTTGCCAGCCCCCCCTCCACGTTGCTCCCATCACCGTCCCCCAGTGAGCATGCGGTGTGACAGCTAAAATCTTCCCCCCAGCACACTCGGTGCTCGAAACAATGCGTCCTGATAAATCCTCAGAGGGCCCGAGGGTGTGTGTTCGTGTTTCGGCGCGCGTGCGTTGGTGGCCAACGCACACACACACTGGTTTTCACACGCATGGCGGCTAGAATCTGTCTGTCCAAGCACTCTCCTCTATCAGGAAGTGAGGTAGGCCCGATGGGAGCAGTAAGTCCAGAGAGCTTAGTGGCCCAGAATAGGCTCCATTGTGCCCTTTGTGCTGGAGGGGATTTGGGCCTACAAACTGACCAGTCTGCTGGAAGGTGATGAGGATGGAAGGTCTGGAAGAGCCGGGCGGAGACCCGACGGGCTGGCATGAAAACAGACGGGGATGCCAACTGGCAAGGGTGTGTGTGTGTGGTGAGATGTGCCGGTAGACGCTGGCAGGGAGGTAGACTGATCTCAGATAAAATTTGTCTCCATGTGTATAAAAAGCAAAGTACATTATTTGTATAATGTGTGCAAACCAGTTGTGAACCTTGTGGACTACAGAGATGAAGTAGGACCGTAACCAAAGTAATAAATCCCTTGTAACCTTAACAAAGAAGGAGTGACAATAAATATTTAGGGTCTTTAAGTTCCACTTTTGTCAAATGAGGAGGTGTTATAAGAAAAGGGTTGCTCTTAGTGACAATCCCACAGACAATTAGGCTATCACCTAATTCTGCAGCTCTGCGGAGCTTTTAAGCCTCTTTTAGCACATTGTTTTGGTTCTACTGCACATTCAAGCTGTGGTATACCTTCTTAGAGGTCTTGTCTATAAAATAAAACTCTGACAAACACACTGTAGTCCATCTGCCCAGTAACAGTTAATTCAGTGACTAGCTAGTAGAGAAAGTTAACCTTCTAGCTTCTTTAAGGTGTGTTCAGACCAAACGCGAAATGAAAATGCCTCTTTTGCCCCTTAGTCTGGAAGCAAGAGCCTTGAATAAAATGCTAAGTTAGCATTTAGCTAGCTATAAAGTGTTTAAAAGTGTCGCTTCAGGTTAGTCAAAGGGTACTTCTCGTTACTTAAAAGGGGAATTATG
The DNA here is from genome assembly GCF_006386435.1 of Epinephelus moara. Lineage (NCBI taxonomy): Eukaryota > Metazoa > Chordata > Actinopteri > Perciformes > Serranidae > Epinephelus > Epinephelus moara. Next base: position 18,051,253 of record NC_065522.1, read on the forward strand.
TCTTCATGTATAGTAACAAAAGTGAATGTATAAGGTGGATTGTTGCTACGTTTGGCCTCATATTTATTCACTAAAGTATTGCATTATAGCAGGGTTCAATTAACCGTCACGTTAGTGGGTTTGTCTTGTTTTGTTGGTGTCTTTTCTTTTCCTTTGTTTTCCTTTCTTTCTCCTTTGTCTTTAATTTCTTTAAACAACTTTATAGGGTGAGAATAAGTCAGAGACGCATATCTATCAGATTGTTTTGGTGTTATTCTGCCTCCTAGTGGCCAAAATAATATAGAAGCAGCTTTAAGTAATTACACCAAAAGAAGAGTCATTGCGTTGATACAAAAAAAGGGATGCTTTTGTGTGTGTGGAAATCTAATCTAAAAATGCACCTGTCAAAAATCACAAGGTAAGGGTTGCAGCAAAAAGTATTTCCTCCTCAGTTTTTGAACTGCTGCTCTAGTGGCTCTAGACTTAGTTTCATATACAGAGGTTACTGAGGGGTGGTGATCTGTGTGGGATGGTAGATCGCCACCTAGTGGGCATTTTCAGAGCAGCCTCATGCAGCTCTGAATCATCTGAGGAGATTTAACAGTGCTCTTTTTTGTCTTTAGTGGTTTCCTTTTTTGTTCCCTTTCATCCCCTCCCTTTTATCTCCACTCTCCACTTTGTGATCTCCTTCCTCTGCAGACTGCATTTTTTAATTCCATGCCATGTTAGGGAATAAACAGAGGTGGTTTAAACCTTTAGAAACTCACCTCACCTTCTCCTTCAAACACTCAAAGACACTCGCTTCCAGCTGACCTTGAAAGAGATTCTCTGAAGATTAGATTTTAGTAGCTTTTTCTTACATCTATTAGCTTTTCACAAGTCAGAAAAGTACCTCTATATCCATGCATGGTTACGTATAACTAAGATCTTATAAGAGCAACAAAAGCAGTATTTAGCACACGCTGGATACCGAGACCAAACCGTCTATTCACCTTAACTCACACCTCACCTTTCACCTTTAAATAACACCAGACAGCCAGCCAAGTCTTTAAATATGCCCCTGTGACCTGAAAATAGATACTAGAAAGACGCCAGCGCCCTTTCACAAGTTGACCCCAAAACCCTCTGTTGTAAAACATGTCTATTTCAGATAGACACAAAGAGGTTACCGTAGAAGCTGGTTGGCACTTTAAGTGTGCTTGCAGCTGGGGTGAAGACAGGTTAGAGGCCGACAGAAGGAAGTGGGCAGAATGACAGGACGACAGATGACAAGTCCGGCAGAGAAACAAGATGAAAGTCCCAAACTAGAGGTGATGAGGTTGACAAGAAAGAGTGATGGAGGATGGGATGGAAGGAAGGCGAGGCGTGAGAGAAAGTGGCTCCCTGTGGGACCCCTGCATATTTTCTGCGGGTGAAACCAGGTGTGAGTGCGAGCTGCGAGTCAGACAGCTCTGGCAGGCTGCCTTTACCTGGCACAGCCCTGTCATTACTGTTACCTGCCTGCCCCTGAGGCCACGTGGGCTGGAAGCAGAGCTGCAGCCCCAAAGGCACAGTATGGTCAAGGCTCATCATGGGTCATTGACACTGTAAAGAAGCTCTATACAATATTCAGAACATTAACATAGCAGTAAACAACTATTTGTGATGTGAAGATATAGTGGAGTCATGGCATCGTGAGCAAGGAATGAAGTCATGCTCCATCTGTGTGTGTTATAATCTGAGCTTCTCTGTTTTTTGTTGTGGTAGACAGTCCAGCCACACGTGCATGTGCATATACACTGCATATAGGTCCCCTGTGTGTATCCCACTGGCTAGCTAATCACTGCCGCTCTGCACTGCGCTCATACAGCGGTTCCAACTAACGTCAGGAGGCAATCATCGCAGAAGCTTAAGCCACCTTACGGTTCCCCTTGGTTAACACCAATACCTCTGTCAGCACTGTTGCTGTTGTTAGCACTGTTCACGCTGTTAGCAACTTAAGCTGCTAGCTTCCAGCTGAGCCACCTCCATGTTGAGAGCCGTGTGCAGACAACTTCTGAGTCTTAGATACGATCTGAATATTGTGTCGAGCTCCTTTAAAAACCAAAGTGCAGTGACAGGAAATATGTCTCGGTGACATCACTACAGTGCTGTTCTTGCCGTCAAACCTGTTAAGTTTTTTTTGGTATGTCAAGTTTATGTGTTCAAAAAATTAGGCTATTGGTTTATCTCAGATAGGCTTTACACTCTGTGTTACAATCTATCTTAGAGGTTATTTATACTTTCTCAAACTGAGACTCCATTTTCAAAATAGAAGCCCCATACAGTGAAGGTTCTGTAAAAGGTTCCCTTTCTCTTTGCCTGCCTTTATTTTTTAAATGGTTGATTGTAAACGTCAAAAATACAATATATTTCAAGTTTCTTTTGATACTTAAAGGAGCTATATGTAAGAAATCTAAAGCAAATAGTCGCAATATCCTCCTAATATGTCACAGAGACTAAGGAATAATGTTCATATAACATACTGATCTCACTGACAACAATAGTACAGCCAGAATATTCGCATTTAAAAAAAAATTTTACGGTCCGCAAATCATGTTTATGTTCTGAATTTGTGTTTTGGCCTGTTGCGCCACCCACCGCCGTCTACCAGTCACGCAGTCAGTAGAGTCTCAGCATCAGTTACAGTTACGACTGAGCTACAGCAGCACGGCAAGCAGCATTAGCAGTGTCCCAGTACATAGCATTAGCAGTCTCCTCCGCTGTATCCCGGCAGCAGCGTTAGCAGCAGAGAAGCCGGACTTGCTCGAACAGTCCACTGGAAAACCGAAGATCAAGGACGCGGTGACGCGGCCCTGCCACGGCAGCCGCGCGTGGGAACACAAATCAGTCTCCAGTGTGCCGCTGTTCAGCAACCTCAAATCTGTAGGGGAGGGGGGGCGGATACGACTCACGGCAGTATTTTGAATTTGAGTGCAGTAACCGTTTTGGCCACATTCTTACATACAGCGCCTTTAAACATTTTGGGAAATATACTAAATTGCTTTTTTGCCGAGAGTGAGATGAGAAGATCGATACTACCTTAGTGTTTGTCCTTTAAATATGAAGCAACTGCCAACGGATGGTTAGCTTAGCTTAGCATAAAGACTGGACATCGGGGGAAACAGCTAGCTTAGCTTTAGAGCACCTCTAAAGCACACTGATGAACAACTAGCTTGTCTAACTCTAACAAAAAGAGAAGGGTAAGCTAAGCTAACCTGCAGCTGACTGTACCTTTAAATTTACCAGACAGACATTGGAGTGATATTGTCACCAAGAAAGCAAAAAAGAAATGTTCCCAAAATGTTACACTTCTCATTTCTTGATTTCTTCCTTGTCTTGTCTTCAGCGGCAAGATTCCACCAGTGTCATATGTAATGCCTTATAGCGCTACATACAGTGACTAGTTTTTACCAGGGTCATTTAATTAAAACAAATGACCTGGTTGACTGATTTCATGCTTCATAAGTGACCCGTGCTTTGCCATACAGAATAAAACATAAAGTTTAGACAGTCAGAAGAAGGTTTCTATGCTTCTGTGTGATTGTCAGTCTTTATCTAAGTGGTCCGGATGCTATAAACTCCACCCGTCTCGTTCTCCCTGCAGGTTAAAACAAATACTAAAGATGTTTATAACTGGTATTTGACCTTTGTGTCATGATGTCCCCGATGTTAGATTTGTTATTTCAGAGTCTGTGTCTGCAGGCAGGGCAGTTATATATGAATAGGACCAGGTGTGGAGTGGAGAATTACCTTTCCTTTTGTATCGTGTGTGTGTGTGGAAGTAATAGAGGGGTGTGTGAACCTTTACCTTGTGTGTAATGAAGGGTGTGCAACCTCTGTGCATTTACATTAACAGTATATGTGTGCTATAGACTACTGTGTGTGAATGTAATATGCATGCATACATTTTTTAACCTAACTTCTTTATATTGTAATTGTGATTTAAGTGCGTAGCTAAATTAGGCAAAGTTGAGGAACATGCAGTCACACACGTGCATGCATGCCAGCATTTACATGCATCTTAGCTCCATAAATGTGTCTATAAATGTCTCATAAATGTTAAATGTACATCTGCAGCACTTGTTTACTTCCCCCAGTAACCTTAATTGCCTGACATCTTTATGAATGAATTTATGAGCATAGTATTGTGATGTGGTAACGAAACAAAATTGCTTATATTCAAATTTTCTATATGAAGTACATTGATGCAAAAGTAAAACAAGTTCCCCGTTTGCATGTTGTAGCTTTGAATATCAAGACCTGTAATTTAGCTCTCTGTGAAAACAATAATAAACCAGGTTTCAGCATGAGTCACTTCAAAATCAAATCCTCTGACTTTCCTTTGACCCAGACATCTGTCCGTCTCTCCGCCCTCTCCACCCTCCATCTGTCTCCTTTCTCTCCACCCTGTCATACTGCCTAAAATATGAGCTAATGGCAGGTTGAGTAGTCGAAGCTGTAGTGTGAACATGTGTCTTAAACTCTGCCATTCAAGAGAGGGATTCCTTTGGTCTGTTTGTTCGTCCACCTGTTAATGTTGTTTCGTTGTTTTTCTACTGCCATCATGTGGTAGAAAGTGGTAGTGCAGCCTGTCACCTGCAGCACATTCAAAACAAGATTAAGGCGTCACAGCTGACTTCTTTCCTAAATACATACAAAGTTTATCCCTAAAATGTTATCATAGGTTCAATTCAGTAACTGCCTTTTCAATGTGACTTTTAAACCAAATATGAATCCACTGTAGCAGTTTTTCCTCCAGACCACCATCCAAGACCGCGTGCCGCTGCATGCCCACATAAAGCACTTCACCATCCCTCTCAGATTCAGGATTATGAGCCACTCTCACATCTTAACATCCCTCCCTGAGTTAAAAAAAACAACAAAAAAAACCCCACAGCTGTGTTTTCTGCCCTGACTTGTTCCATCTCATGTAAACACACCCGTCAAATCCACAACACAGAGACAAAATGGCTTCCCTGGCAATTTGTTTTTCAAGTGTTTCTTGAAAAACTCAATCGTCAGGTGGATGATGGTGTGTGATTGAGGATGTTGGCGAAAAGGCCATGAATCATGTAAAAGCACTTATGAGCTAATCAAAGACACAAAACTTAGAACTTCAAATTGACCTTCTAGGGGATTAGATGATCCGTTATCAAGGCATCATGCAGTCACACATTAATTAATATAATTTTTCTGTTTGGGATTGCAATATTACGTATTATTATTTGTAGTACTAATACCATTCAGGAAGAATGTTGCACACAAGCTAATATTGATATTTCGGATATCTTTCCAAAGGCAGTATTTTACTCAGCCTGCCATATTGATTATCTATGAGCAGTAATTAAACATATAATAAATAATTTATAACGGATTTTAATGCCATATAAGGAGATATAAGGACATTTGTCAGTGCATATTAATTAACAATTACACAAAAAAACATCTCCTGTGAACACATATTTTACACAAAATTACAACTGTGTCATATTATAAAACCATCAATTCTATTTTCATATACCAGCATCAACTTATGGACCCTTCACAAGAGATTAAAGCAGTTTAATATTTGGTAACAACTACATTATGGTGTGTTATCACCATTTATTGGGTATAAATGTTGAATAAAAGGGGTTTCAAATAAGTAAGTTTTCCTTATCAGAATCAAGGCTGTAAGAAGAGAGGTTGTTTAATGATGTACAGTCACAAATGTAATATTTTTGACTTATTACAGTTTTCTTTAGACACGCTTAACTTGACTTAATACTAATAATAGGAATAAAAATGGAGCCTTCGCTTCTGTTTTTAGGTTCACTGTTCTTCCTATTTGACTTGAAAAGTAACCGTGTCTCCTGTCTTCTCTCAGGGTCGTCCAGGGCCTCTCGGTGAGGTTGGTCAGAGTGGACCAGAGGGGCCACGTGGGGGCCCGGGGCCTACAGGGCCTAAAGGAGAGAAGGGCCACATTGGACTAAAGGGACCATCTGGCCCCAAAGGAGACAAGGTGGGTGTAATAGATCATAACAGGATTCATATATTATTTTTACGACAAAATATTGTTCTGTGAAAGAATAACCTGTCTCTTATATGGCTTTATAGCAAATATATTAATTATCTAAGCTAAAATATTGATTTAATTGTGTTTCATGACTAAAACTAAATGTACCAAACATCATTAAAGCAGTATTAAACACAACTCTGCAACAAACAAGCAGTGACATGTTTTCGCCACCAGGTGTCACTATTGAAGATGATTAAATATTAACACAATGGATTACTTGCTTTAACAGGGACCTATGGGAGTGCCAGGATTCCAAGGAAGTGATGGAGTACCTGTGAGTAAACCAGAAACACAAATACGCACACACATGCGGTCATGCACTTGAATAAAATTTAGAAATATCTTTCATCATCCTGTTGTTATAGTCATAGTTTTTCTAATGTTGTAAAGCTAACATTCCTATCTGAAGCAGGCTAAAGTTAGAATGGGCAGATATTATTTCTGTGATGAAAACAAAGATACATTATTCACACTATGATAAAAGGATAATCCCGCAGTGCCGTCGTTAGTGCTTGTTCTTGAAGAATACACCCTTCCCCTCTGTCTCTCTGCAGGGTCACCCGGGTCAGGAGGGTGGCAGAGGCCCACCAGGACTGGACGGTTGTAACGGGACCAGAGGAGAGCCTGGAGCACCGGGCTATGGGACAGGAGGACCTGGATATCCTGGACCTGCTGTGAGGACAAACTTCAATTCCTCTTCGTAGTCTTTATACTATGAATGTCATGATTAAGAGACTGTAGCGTTTATTGTCACTGCCTGTGATAGGTAGATTAATACTGATGGTGTCCTCTCTTCCAACAGGGGCCTAATGGGCTAAAGGGTCAGAAAGGAGAGCCTAGATACATCTCAGATGGCGGTGTCTCGGTAAGGTCTCACACTTTCCTCATCTTCTGTCTTTCTTCCTGCTCACTAAAGAACTTTAGATCATCTTTGTTGTGTCCACTATAGCGCCTTCCGTAGCGCAAGAGCTCAAACTGGCTGAGGAGAGGATGGGAGTTATCTGCTAAGATACACCTCGCTTTCTTCCTCATCCTCTCTGTAAAGAGTTGGGTCAAGGGCTTTAGTGTCTCGCCAACTACTGTACTTGCCATTGTCACAATCCTGGAGAGTTTATTTTAGGATATTGAATCTGGTGGAACTAGTTTTTGGTGTGCATTTGGTCCGGGATTCAAGGATTTCAAGAACCCAAGACATTTTGAATAATCTGCACCACATTTCTTTCGTAAAATATTTTGATGAACTCCACTGGTGTAGTGGTAGTTAATGAGGTGGGTGTACTACGAGGTAGATACCTAGGTTACCATGGAGGAGTCGGGTATACACTCCTATATATTCCATTGGCCCTTTGGCTAATAGGTGGGTATACTGTTAACAGCCAGAAAAGGAGGTGGGTATACCCTGTATGCTTGTGTAAACCCCCAGTACACCGCTAGGATAAACCCAGAAAAATATTTAGAATAGGTTTTGAACATACATATTATATTTGTGATTTGTTTTATTTTATAGAAAGTCACTGGACAACTTCAACCAAATTAATTCGTGACATAAATCTATCAGGCCTGAGCCAACAAAGTTTGATTTGGCCACTAGGTGGTGCCACAGTAAAATTTAATTAAAATAACATAGTGGTCATGAAACTTTCCATAAATCTCATTTGTGTACAGATGCCCCCAAACAAGAGAGATTTTATCCATCAACCAGTCAGCATAACTGTCTGTATTCTGTAATGAAGATAAAACATGTATTCATGTTCTGTTTTATTATGAAAGAAATGTGCCACATGTTTATTAATTCGTGCTTTTCTTTTCCCCCATATTTAGTATATACCAGGTTTACAAGGAATCAAGGGTCAGCCGGTAGGACTCTTACTTTTCTCCTCTACGTTGTGATAAATTATCTTTAATACAAAATAACACACCTATTGTACTTCTTTGAACGCATCGTTGTGACGTGGTTGTGTTTTATTCTCTGCAGGGTATCACAGGTCCTGATGGTCCACCTGGTTATCCTGGTCCAAGAGGGCCTGAGGGATATCCCGTATGTAAACTGATTCACCTCAGACTGCTCCCTGCATATAGACATTATGTTCAGTTACATATTTGTGTTTCATACATCAAATTCAGGCCGATTGAGGTGCTGTGTGTTATATATCTGATGGTGGTTTGTGGCAGCTGATGGTGTAAGGAAAAATGCTATAAAACCAGTTTAATATACAGGAAATACTTTATTATTACATAATCTATTGTTAATTAATCCATAAGATGATGTTGTAATATGTATTAAAATTCAGGAGTTTAGCTTTTATGATACCTCGAAATGTTTAAGAATCATAAATTTGACACAAATCTTTCCACCTGTCTAAGAATACTTATTTTAAATTTTCTTTCGATCGAAGTATTTGTGAATATTATTTCTGATTTTGTTGCTGACTTTATCTATCATCTGTCTCCAGGGCCCACCTGGTCCTCCCGGTCTCCCAGGGCCAATGGTAAGTCAAACAACAGAGTACAATCATGTATCATATTCTGTGATAAGGCAGTGCACAGCTGTCAAAGAATGTGGAAAGTTATTGTTCTTGTTCCTCCAAGTGCGTTCTGTTAACCCTTGTTGTTTTTAGGGGAGCCGTAGTGACGGATATGAAGGAGAGAAAGGAGACAAGGTATGCTTTGTTAACTGAAGAGCGCATGTAGACTCATTTGTCTGTAGAGATTGATGCAGATACACACATGTAATGGCCTGTTGAGTGAGTTCAGCTAGCTGAACAGTAACATCTGCACGTCTTTTTTAAACTCTTGAACGCACTCTTTGTTCTTGTCTCGTTCAGTTTCAGTTTTTCCATCACTTACACAATGAACAGTCGTAGTTCAGCTCCTCAGACTTAAAGACACTATAATACCAGTGAAAGCCATTTGGACAGTGTGTAAATGGTTTGCATGCCATTTATCAAAGGATTTGAGTTTTTAGTTGGTGTTAATTCCCACCTCAGAATGTACACAGTGACATACAGATGTTTTATACCAAGACACAAGCTGTTTACATGTTGCCTGTGAGTGAGATTGAGGATACTTTATTTCCATGTTATCATCTCAGGCGATAGTTTGAGATGGATGCAGGAGCCAAAGTGTAAAATCCACAACATTTAACTCATTAGAAATAAACTTTAAAGGAAGAGTCCAACATTTGTGGCGTAAAATTGATTGTCATATAGGCTAAAATAAGTCTGATGATTTCATTTTAGTCTACCCAGGTGTGCATTAGCCTAGCTTAGCGCAAAATCAGGCAGCAGGAAGACCAGGTAGCCTTGCTGATTTAAAAGAAATTTGGGGGTTTTTTGGACACAATTTGGAATGTATAGCCAGTTCCTGATAACTTTAGGGATGTTTTTATAGCTTGTTGTTTAGCTAGTTAGCAAGGAAGCATTTTTTGCCACCTAGCAGCCTTCGTGCGAAGCTAAAGTTGGCTAACATGCCCCAACCGTGTCACTAGACTGCGCGATGAAGTTTGCTTGGTTTAAACCATTGTTTTAAACCCTTATGCCTTACTAAATAAAGGCCTGAGAATTTCCTTAAGAACATTTCTTTATTGTGACCAAATGGTGAAGAGACTTAGCATTAAATTAATCATGGTTTTACAGTAAAACGTTGTGGTTTCTACACTTTCGCTCCCGTTAATGTCAGCTACAGACACCAAAACAGCAGGCTTAGAGTGCTCTAGCTGGGTCCTAGCTGTGTGAGTGTGTATGCATTTATGTGTGTGTGTGTGTGTGTGTGTGTGTGTGTGTGTGTGTGTGTGTGTGTGTGTGTGTGTGTGTGTGTGTGTGTATGTATGTGTGTGTGTCTGACTGGTGGTGGCTTGGCAACCTGCACTTCTTCCGTCCAACACGCATTAATTCACCCACCATCTATCCTTCCCTCCTCTAACCCCACCCATCCCTGCATCCCTCCATCCTCCTCCTCCTCCTCTCTCCATCCTCAGATTGACCACTGAACTGTTTGTTGCATCCGTTTCCTGTTTGATAAAAAGATCACATGAACCTCTACTTGATTCAGTCTGGTTTGTTCTTTCGAATGATCTGTGGTGCCACTGAGACAAGTCGCAAACTCCCTCAGATGTGTTTTAAGTCAGATCTGGATTCACTGTTTCATTTTGAATTTTCAATCAAATCCCAAAATCTACTTGAAGTGTAGTTTGTGTGCTGACCAGTGGCATTACACACTTGTTTCCCTCACTGTTGAGTGACGGCTCAGAGATTTTACATGATGAAGTTTTTCTCCAAAATTAGAAAAATGAAGCAAATGCTGAAGTAAAATGTATTCAATCTTGACCTGACTGTCCAGCATTAAATATCAATTCTGCTTCAATCAGGAAAAGTACACAAATACTAAAAAAATAAAACTTCATCATTCAAATGTCTGAGCTGTCACTGTGGAGGCCGATCTGTGGACTGTAACTGGGTGCTGGAATCACTTGCTCCTACTTCCCACGTCACACTTTATCCTCCCTTTAATCACGTTTGGGCATCTGGTGGTGGTGAACCCTGGGATTTGTAGTCCATTTGCCTGCTCTTTGACTCCTCAACCTCCATCCACCCACCCATCTCATTTTGAAACAATCACACAAAGAGTACTAACAAGTCATCTTCTTCACACATTGCATGCATGTTATGCTCCACCAAAACACTGAACTCAGACAGATTCAGGGTTGAACTGAATGTGGAAACAGCTGGATTTACTGTTGAGCCTGTTTAGATAGGTTTCTTTAGGATGGTGTTTTTCTCTTTTAGCCATGGGGGAAAATGGGAACTTGAGATATCTTACAATTGATCAACAAGTAACTCAACACAAGTATCCCTGAGCTCTCTTCTCCTTCTCTCTCTTTGTCTTTCTTTCTCTCTTTATCACTCCTTTTACTGTTTTTCTTTGTGTCTTCAAGTCTCTCCTCTTTGCATTCATATATTGTTCTGTTCTTTTTTGTTTTTCATCTACCTAGCAAGCTACCCAACTACCTAACCATCTACCTACTTACCCTCGTAGTTACCTACCCACCTACCTACCTACCCACTTACCTATCTACCCACCCACCTACCTATCTACCCACCTACCTATCCACCTACCTACCCACCTACCTATCTACCCACCTACCTACCCACCTACCTACCCACCTACCTATCCACCCACCTACCCACCTACCTCCCTAGCTATCTACCTACCCACCCACCCACGTAGCTACCTAACTTCCCACATACCTACCTACCGACCTACCCACGTAGCGACCTACCTACCAACCTACTTACCTACCTATCTAACCACCCACCCACCTACCTATCTACTCATCTACCTACCTACCTCCCTACCTGCCCACCTATCTACCTCCCTCACTCCCTGCCTACCCACCCACCTATCTATCTATCTATCTATCTACCCACCCACCTACCTCCCTAGCTATCTACCTACCCACCCACCTACCTGGCTTCTTACCTACCTACCCATGTAGCTACCAAACTTCCCACTTACCTACCCACCTACCTACCCATGTAGCGACCTACCTAACTACCTACCTACCTACCTAGCTATCTATCTACCTACCCACCCACCTACCTCCCTCCCTACCCACCTTCATCCCTACTACCCACCTACCTTCCCTAAATACCCACCTACCTCCCTACCTACCCACCCACCTACCTCCCTCCCTACACACCTTCATTCCTACCTACCCACCTACCTTCCCTAAATACCCACCTACCTCCCTACCTACCCACCCACCTACCTAACTACCCACTTACCCACCTACCCACTCACCTACCTACCTACTTACCTACCTACCTACTCACCCACCTACCTACAAACCTACCTACCCACTCACCTACCTATCTATCTACATCTAACTTTGTAAGAGAGCAAAGCTGACCAGGGCCGTGTTTGTTCCTCTCACTATTATACATTATCTATCTCTGCACGCTATATGGCCAAAAGTACGTGGACAGATGTGTTTTATGTGCAGTTGTGGTCTAGAAAATTTTAATCCTGCAGCACACAAGGTCATTTTCGACAATATTAATGGTACACTGTTGCTTGTAAACAGTATCACCAGCAGAGGTGAAAGCCAATCCCAGATTCATATTTGCATTTTGCGGCTGTATCCATGATTTCCTCAGTTTCTTCTTGGAGGTACGTTGTTCACAGTCTGGTGCCTGTTCACTACCCTCTTTCAAGTTCTGCCTTCACCTGCGTGTTGTGCCCAGGAACATCCCAAACACAGCAGATTAACAAGAAATAAGAACATACAGGCAAAGGGGCAGAGTCTCTGCAGATAAATATGCTGCCAAACACTTTTAGTGGGTCATAAGTGATGACTGAGAGGGATTACTTTTGTTTGAGTAGATACGTTGTTTTTAAGGACAAACTCTGCAAAGTGTACCTTTATGTAAGCAAGTAAGTTTGTTTATGTAGCACTTTTCATAAGAAGACATAACGAAGTGCTTCATAAATAAAAACAAGGCAACAGACAAAATGAATACATAAGAAGAGTTAAAATAAATACAATTTAAAACAAACAAAGGATCAACATGAACCAGAGATGTTGTCTTTTTTATTCCTCGCCTTCCTCTTCCTTGTCTAAACATGCCGCCTACATTGCCCACAATGCAACTTGGCATTTCAGGCGTGTCATGCTAGCAAACATCAAACTTGTAGTCTTCAGCCCCAAGTGATGCTGACTCAAGTGACATAATTTGAGGCAATTTTTTTTTTTAAATTTCACACAGCTCCCTCTAGACTCGAGCCACAAAAAGCTTTATACATCTACTTTAGCTCCATGTGTAATGATCAGGTGTCCACATACTTTTGGCCATGTAGTTTTATTATCTATCTTTCTATCATCTCTGCTTGTTTTTTCTTTTCTTCATCTTTTCTGCCCCTTCTCTCTTTTTATATCTACATCTTTTCCTCTCACCTCCCATCTTGACCTCTTTCCTCTTCCTGTTTCTGCTCCACTACTCTGCCCCTCCTGATTGGCTAACGGTGTGTTGTGTGTATTTCGGACTCCAGGGCGACGTGGGTCTTCCCGGACCCAGTGGTACTCCCGGCGACGGGTCGCTAACAAGCGAACAAACTCTCACTATCTACAAAGGATCTAAGGTAACACAGCAAGGGAAGGCTAGGAGCAGAGGTCGTAGCACTTCCACAATGTTCGCACACACACACACACACACTCGGATGTGGTGGGGTTTCATTATAAAAGTGGCAATAAGAAGGTCAATAACACAGCAGGCAGCAGGCTGTTTGTTGTTAGAAACTAAAGGTGAAAAGAGGAAGAGGAGCAGTGATTGCAGCAAACTTTAAAGCCATGGAGGGGAAGACAAATGAGGAGCCAAAGGAGGAGGAGACTTGGGGGGGAGGAGGAGGAAAGGTTGGTCCAATGGATCATCACCCCGGCATCTTTGTCGTGATACTTTGTCACACAACACTTTCTACAAGCACAGCTGCTCTGGAGGCAATATTTGGATGTAATTCAGTTTAACTTTCCCATTACTTGACATTAGACTGGAACCAGTTGAAGTAGGGACCGATGAATCTATCTGTAGGAAGTTAACATAGCTGGTGCTTTAAGTTCAAATTATTGAGCTCAAAGGTCCAATCTTGACCTAAAAAAAGCAGTTTGTCAAAGCAAGGTCAACTAACTTGGTGTTTCTGTAGCTTTCGTCCATATCTCATGACCTTCCTTGCCAGATGGAGTAGCTCAGCTGTCAGCGAATGACCTACGTACAGAATTTAGGCTAAAAGATGTGGCTGAAAGTTTTGGAAACACCAAGTAATTGGATCTATTTTGAGAATTGTTCGTCAGAAAATCAACTTTCTTTGTGCAGATAGTCAGATTGTCCTCCGACCTACCAAAATAAAGGCATTCATTATCAAGATTGCATAAAAATAATGCAAATTGCTATTAAATTTTGTAGCTAAAACCAAAACTATAGACCCATGGCTCCTTCCATTGAGGTGTAGCTCAACCAATCCGATCCTTTCTGCCTCCAGAGATTCTTTGACCCTGATAAAAGTTTGTTGACTAAAGCAATGACCTTCATACTAAGACCACCCTCTCTTCATCACCCTAATGTTTCCTCACTCCTGCGCTCGCTCTGTCACAGCAGCCCCTTCAGTGGCTTCATCCACAGTCAAACAGAGCCCGTCCTCCAGTCAACGGTCCCCCATCTCTCCCCCGTCTTCCCAAAACTCATCCGCCCCCTTTCCCCTCCTTGCCCTGCCATCTCACCGTCACAACGGTGATCAGTATAAACAGTTCTCCTCTTCCTTGGTTACGATATCCAGGGCGACGTGGGCTTGCCCGGTGACCCCGGCCAGCCAATGATCAATGGCGTTGTGGAGTTTGTGGGTTTTCCCAAAGGAGACAAAGGAATGCAGGTTTGTTGGAAAAACGCAAGTCTTCTCATAGTCGACATTTGGAATGGCGAGCAGGATGAGCTGTGTCAAAGATGGACAAATACAGCCATGTGTCCCTCAACCTCCCACCTAATCAATACAAGTTTCTCTTGGTGATTAAGTCATAAGTTTGTCGAACAATATGTATGGTTTTGCAAGTGTTTAACCCCAAAACTGTCTATCTTGAATACATGGCATTACTCATCGACAGTTGTACAAAGCTGCCTTACCTTCCTAATAGCCATTGGTGTAATCTTGTTTTATGTAGTACAGAAATTAAAGGAATACTTCAACCCACAAATTATCATTTCTGTATCAGTTACACAACCCACGTTACCTTGAATTCGTGAAGAAAACTTCATGTTTCTCTCATGCCTCCATGATGAACAAAGAATCCAAAATGGAAAAAATTCTTGATGAATCGAAGTCATAGGGATCCGCTTTTAACGACGGCAAAACTACAACAAAATATCTCTTTACAAACTCTACGACAACTCGTATAGCATATTCCAAGTCTCATTTATCCAGTCAAATTCTCTTCAAAGCCAGACTCTGTTGACAAAAACGGTCATTTTACCTCACTGAACACAGGAGCTGCCGGTCTACCACTGCCTCAATCGGGAGCTTCTTTGTAGCATTGTGCAACTTTGGTGTTTTAGAAGGTTATTCATCAAAGTGAACTGATGGAGGCAATTCGTCCCTCTTTACTCTAATTCACCAAGATTTTTCTCAGTTTTTGGATTCTTCGTCCACCATGGGGGCATGCAAGAAAACCAAACTTTTCTTCAAGTCCAATGTAACATGGGGTGAGTAACTGATATAGAAATGATCATTTGGGGGTGAAGTATTCCTTTAACTTGCAGAGACTTGAAACTAACCAGCAAAAGAAAATCCATTACAGTATTAATTTCACAACTTTTAGTGTTTTCATTTTATTTTAGGTAATAATTACTTTCTATCATCACGTGGTAAGGTTGGTTACAGTAGGTCTGTTTTGAAAAGCTGTTGCATTGGAGGACTCTTCAACATCCACAACCTTTTTATCCTTTTGATAACACGATGTTTACATTTTCTTAAAAAATGTATAATCTAATGCTTTTTTTCCAGCATTTATAAACATCAAAGCGTACTTGAATGCACCAACAGAGGAGAGTTTTAAAACACTCACAGTTACATTTTCAGTACCACACAATGATGATGAACCTTTGACAAAACGTTACGGACATCAAAAGGTCACTGTGATGATAAAAATTGACTGTATAAACTGAAAAAAAAAATCCAGTGGCTGCCAGGAAAAGTTGAGCTCACATAAAGAACACATCGAGACCAAAGGTAACCGAAGCCACTACAGTTATCAGAGTGGAAAAGCCCACTGTGAACATTAGAGGTAGCACTTTATCCCCTTGTTGCTAACCATAGAGACGGAAATAATCTGAATCATCCACCCTGGATTCTTTAGTGTTCCAAGCCCAACACAGTGCATCCTCTCAGGGGTTTGAAGAGCACTGCAGCTGGGCTGGGAACCACAGTCTGTCTACTTGATCCAAATATTATTCCCATCACCCTCAAGGCCACTATGAAAGTATTGATTCAAATATTAGGACAGGTTTAAATTGTTCTCGTCTGTCTCTCGTGTGAGATTTCACTGTTTGTACTGGCTGTCAAAGGTAAGTTTGAACACAAAGTATGTGCAAGACTCTAAATGTTGCTCATAGTTCATTTAATGCAAAATGATGCCGTTCTCATGTTGTTAAGTTTGTTCTGTCTGTCTTTCTCAAAGGGTGAACCTGGTCGAAAGGGAATCAGAGGATACCCTGGCAATCCTGGCCGACCTGTAAGTGTTTTTTTCCTGAAATAAACATTTTCAAAGACGTTTCTGCAGAACAAATGTGTTAAGTAGGAAGACACCAAAGCTTAAAAAGGTTTGTTGAAACAGCTGAGAGATCAATGAGAGACGTTTTACTTTAAGAAACACTTAACTATCTTTCACTTAATTCCAGGGACCTTTCGGCTATCGTGGTGAATACGGAGAGAAGGGCATTCCTGGATACCCCGGTGCAAGAGTAAGAGCTATTAGCACACTGTATTATAGCACTGTGTTATTGCGTACAGTAAAGAAGAGGTACAAAGAAGTAGACAAATGCCCTTTTGTGGTATAAATCCTTCCCTAACCTCAGCATACTGGTGATTCCTTATGTTCTTCTTCCATGGTGAAATATGCTATTTGTCTTTTTCTGTGGTGTCACCTTTCCTTTCCCTCTTCCTCTGTGGTTGATGTCGCTTTTGATTCCACCAAACAGGGTCCTCCCGGGTTTAACGGGCCTCCTGGATCTCCAGGACAACAGGTGGGCATCTGTCAAAACTGTTCCCCTAGAACATTCAATAACTCATAAGTTGATATTATGAGACATTATACTGTGGCATGGACATAGAAAATACACAGACATACTTATTTCTGATTGGCCTACAGGTGTCATTTAACAGGACACATCGAACATATTTCTCATTAGCAGTTTTATCATTGTGCTAGGTATATTAAACTGCTGGTTACCATGGCAACAGTGCTTATTGTACTTGCCACAGGACTAGTTAATTCGCAGATGAAACTCATTTCATTCAGGGTTAACCCAGACTACGTTTTTTTTTTTTAAACATTGTGTTAGTAGTAGTTTTATATTACTTTTTTATACATATTTTGCATATAATCGCAAAACTGACTAGTAACTATGAAGCTGTCTGTTAAATATAATGATGTAAAATCATGATATTTGCAAGTACAAGCATAAAGTTGCAGAAAAATGGGAATAATTACGTGCAATAAAGTACAAGTACTTTTAGATTGTACTTCAGTGCCTCCTTTATCTGTACAGTAAATTCAAATTACTTAATTTTTTCCTGACACAGGGACTCAGAGGTGTTCCAGGTTACCCCGGGCAAGAAGGATACATAGGGCCCAAGGTAAGATGAGTGTGTGTTTGTGTACACTGGCTGTTGACATATTTTGTTGTGTCCCATTTTAATTCTACATACGAACTGCATACAGTATTTAGAATACCATGCTTAATAGTCGACTGTTTCTGTAGTTAGTGTACAAGAAATCACTGTTTTATACTAACAGGAAATTATTTATTTAATACTTGCAGATGTTAATCCAAATGCAACTTTAAAATGTCACTTCCAATTCAACCTAACAAGCACAAAGCAAACTGTCTTGCCGTTTCACCAACAGTTATCATTACTTACATTTTTTCCAGCAGTGAGAAGCTTCTCTATTTAAATTAGTATTATATTTGTCACTTTTACAGTGGAAACACACTCAGTTATTTACTTAAAACCTGCTCAGAATTAACACTCTATGTAGGGTTATGCGTTTTCTTTGCAATACCCTCATTTCACCAGCAGATGGCGCCAGTGTTTCTTCAATGAATTTACCAAGGCTGGTTTAATATGAAGATGAAGAAACTTTTCTTTTAAGCATTGTGCAAGATATTCCTGTCATTTACCCAGTCAACTGGTAAATAGTTAATTTATTATTTATTTGTAAATATTTTTAAAGAAATTTATTTGTAAATATTTTTAAAGAAATTTATTTGTAAATATTTTACAGGAATCGTTTAAAATTGTGGTTAACAAGAGCTTATTCGCTTTCTAGACAAGAATTAACCTAACGTTAAATCATAAAAAAACGGAAATGACAGTTGGCTAAATAGAAGCAGCCAGTTAGCTTAACTTAGGTTAACAGTAACATCCCAATAAAACAACTATATGTCGCTTTTTTTCTTTATTTTTGGGGAGATATGGCGTTTTGATTTGGAAGCTCTAGACAAAGTTAGGCTAGCTGTTTCTCCCTGTTTCCAGTCCCTCTGCTAAACTAACGTAAGGCTAACGTTAAGCTAACGTTAGCTAGCTCCTGACGCTAGCCTCTGCAGCATATATACAGTAGATGGTGTCAATATTCTTGCATCACAAACAAATACATTAGAGTATTCCTCTAAGGTTGATTAGTGTAGGCATTAGCAATTTATTCTATACAACATTTATTTTAAACCAATTAGGAGTCCTTTAGCTTGGCAAAAGTTTGTCCCAAGTCAAGCTAAAATAATGTCAGGGGTGTCAAAGTCATTTTAGTTTATGAGTCACATACAGGCCAATTTGATTGCAAGTTGGCCAGACCAGTAAAAGAACAACTCCAAATGTTTTCCTTTACATTCTGAAAATGTTTATCCATTTACAAGAGGGATGATGATGTGCATTTTTCCCCAAATATTCCCACTCCTGTGTAGTATTGCTGGCATCTCCACAGCAAATTTAAGTGAAAGCTATTGAGAAGGGTGGAAAGCCTCCGAATCAGCACTTTACATGTAGTAGGCTACTCACTGTTAAACCTTGCACCTTTTAGCCTTCACAAGTGCATCGATATTGGGTATGCAAAGTCATCCAGTGGGCCAGATGGGACCCTTAGGTAGACCTGTTTTGTATTTTGTTCTGAACTGGTGGTGTGTTTTTAATAGGGAGATCAGGGAGACCCCGGACCACCAGGACCACCTGCATACGTTTCTGGGCAAGGCACTTCTGTTCAAGGTAACACAAAAATCCACCTCAACAATAAGACATTAATAGATCAATCCCAGGTGGCTGAGTTTTTGTTTAATATGTGCAAGTTTCTTATGTTGACCGCCTTTTCTCTGATTGGCTAAAGGACCAACAGGTGACCCAGGTTTCAGTGGCCTGCCTGGTGCCCCTGGTGACCAGGGACTTCCAGGATTCCCAGGACCACCAGGCCCACCAGGAATCGGTGGAGTTGGTCCAGGTAATATACACAGACACACAAATGCAATATTATACAGAATATATCACATAACTATTTTTACATTAAAATTTCAATTTCCCTCATATGCAGGTGGTCGTGAAACCCCAGGTTTTCCTGGGACCAAAGGCCCAAAGGGAGAGAAAGGTAACCCAGGCATACCAGCTTATGGCTTCGAAGGAAGCCCTGGCTCCCCTGGACTCCCCGGCCCTCCTGGCCCTCCTGGACGTCAGGGCCCAGCTAGTACGTTCACACAGAATTGACTGACAGAAGCTCTTTCTTCACAGGTGGTCGTCATAAAGATTGATGTGGCTTATTTGAGAGATGAGAAGCTAGAAATCCATTGCAGTCGATAAAAGGCTCTTAATTGTAAATAAGAAAACAAACTGAACATTAGTAGTCTGTACTTCCTCTGTTGTCTTTTTAGACATTTTAAATCGCTTGTTTATGTTCTCTGCTATTTATTTTTCTGTGACAAAGCTGGATTCCCTGTATAAAAGGAGCTAAAATAGTAAAAAATGTCGGGTTTTTTATGAATAAAAACTTCTAGGGGAGGATACAGTATCTTTATTGTTCTGACATAGAGCTAAAGTTAGCATAAGAAAATGGATTTTGTATTTTTACCAGCCATAAAAGCTAATTTCTCTCTTAAAGTATAAGACAAGACAGAATCAGACTTTAAACGTCATGGCTGACTGATTTAACTGTCCTCCAAGGCTTTTCCATTGAACCCTGCGTCATCTATCCTGAGCCCAGGCCCGAAGGCAGGTATCCTAAACAAGGCCATATTGCCATAAACGCCATGGCAATATTCAGCTCGCCAAAGTATAATTCAAAACAACAAACTTTCAGCAGACATTATCTAACTGCCAAAATGCTTTTTTTAACGCTATTCTCTGTGGAGGGTGCGGTGGTAAGTATAGATAAGACAAGCGCAGGAGGCTATTCTTCAGACTTGGATGGGAGGGTTTCTCTACTCCAAGCTTCTTTTCTCATCTTTGCCAGGAGGTGTCGCCTGTGGTGAACATAATTCACTGATTTTACATGGACTTAAATGCATGGCAGCAGTGTTGTTTGCAAAGAGGGACATTTTTTATGTTTGTTTGTTTGTTTGTTTTCTCGGCACTAACACATTGAACGAAGGAAGACATAAAAATAGAGTCACAAGCTGAAAGAAAATCACAGTAATAACAATTATAATAACAATACACTTGTTTTTCTTTCAGTTTGTCGGAAACACATTTGAAATAATTAAACAGTGTTTTGCAGTATGAGCATTCTTGCAGCCTCACAAATTCCTTTCAGAGCTCCACTGAAACCCCTTCCTTCATCGGATACATGTGTTTGGTGATGAGAATGTTAGCGCAGAGCTCTACTTATAAATGATTTGTCATCCTTGAACCAAGACAGGTTCACAGAATTAAGACTGAAGGCCCAAATGCACTGAAATCATCTGACACACACGCTTTGATGCCCATCAAACTGCTTTGACATGCCAAATCTGACCTTGTTTTGGTTTTGGAGCATCAAATGAGAACCCAGTGACCAAAGTCTGGGGCAGAAAGGAGACATGGCGAGACAGAGAGGCAGGCCTGCAGCGAGAGTGCACAACAGTTTTGGGCAACAGCTGACGTTAGCTCTGTTAGCTTAGCTTTAAACTGTATGAACAGTTCTATAATTGTAATTCTGCAATGCTACACAAAAACAACTACCACTGCCAACAGCTTTGATACTATACGAGCCATAGGAGCATCCATTCACATGTCTGTAATGAGGCAGGTCAGTTATCTCTTTCAGTGCGTTTCAGCCTTCAGATTCTCTTCACCATAAAAGTCTAGAATGAACATCTCTTCATAGATGACACATTTTTACCCTTTACAAAATTATAGTATAAATTTGTATCGTTAGCCGTTTGTTTTCTTTTGTTTGTGTAGGTGCCAAACCGCAATGCGCTATGCATGCTGCTTGTGGCAAGTAGCTCTCAGCCATTATAGTCAATGTAAAGTCACTGAATTAGTTCAAGCACAACGCTGTTTTATATTTTAATATGATATAAACAAGTTCATGCTTTCATTTATTTATTTTTGATAAGCTTCTGTCATCTTGCAAAAGCAGCTGAACTCTTTTCATATTACCTGCAGACCAAAGAGACTAATCCTGATTTCACACTGTGACACCAAACTGCACTTGCACTGTGCTGGTTTAAATTATTCTTATTTACCTTCTGAAATATTAAGGCGTGCTTGAGAGCATGTAAAAAAGAAGTTCCTCCACAATAGGAACTTTACAGATATCCCTTTTTTTGACATCTTACATCAGTCAGTGCAGTGCAGCTTCAGTTCAAACAGAGTGAAATCTACTTTGTCACTATAATTCAGTCTTTAACTGATTGAACCTTTTCTGGTGTGTGCCTTCAGGTATTCCCATTACCAGCACCCCGGGAGAGCCTGGGCCACCTGGCCCCAGAGGACCGCCGGGTGAAAGAGGATTCAATGGCTTCAGAGGTACACGAACATATGCGAACTGGAATTGAATTAATAACAGACAAAACCTGTGCATGTCTGCAAGAAATTACTTAAACAAAAATGTATTGTTCAGTCAACAGAAGCTAAGTGTTAGTTACCTGTACATGTTTAAATTTGTGTACTGGAGTCAACATGTCCTGCACGTTTTTTAACGTATGAATTTTTGGTGATCCTTTCATCACAAATAAAAGAAAGACAGATTCAGAGTGTCTGTTTGCACTGCAGCTATTCCACTATTTACACCCATCCCTACAAGGTGTTATTATGGATCCCATTGCGTGCCGTTATCAGCTGGTATTCAATACATCAAGGTCGGAGGCGGTTAGGATGAGGGAAAAGATTGATTTTTGAGAACAGGCTCCATAAATTTCTTCATCAGTATCTTCCCTTTATAATCACCATCTATCTCTGTTTTCCCTCATCCCTCCCTTGATCCTCGTTCCACTCTTTTATTCATCATCTTTCTGTCATCCTTTCTCTCCGTTTGTCCCATTTCCTCTGTCCTACAGGTGATCCCGGCGACTGTGCCTGTCTAGGTGGAGGCACCTCTGGGTTGCCTGGGTTACCCGGAAGTCCTGGAGCAAACGGCAGCCCCGGCTTCCCTGGACAAAAGGGTGAGCCAGGTGATCGCGGTTCACCTGGCTTTAATGGTGTTCAGGGACCTCCTGTGAGTAGAATTTTGAGTATTTTTGTTGTTGTTGACAGTTTCGTAACACTCTTAACTGCTGTAGCAGAGAAATATGTATGTTATGAATTGAAACTGTGTGTGTGTGCAAGTTTCACAGAAATCCATCATGTCTGTCCCCCTACAGGGTCGTGCTGGTAGCCCTGGTTTCTTTGGTCGTAAGGGAGAGAAGGGCACATCTTATTACCCCAACCTGAGTATCGGGGTGAAAGGAGAGCTCGGATCAACTGGACCCAGAGGACCAACAGGTGAAACTGGAAAACCTGGCAGGGATGGACTCCCTGGCTTCCCTGGAGCCCCTGGACCCCCAGTGAGTGCTTAGACAAACAAAATATATACATATATGTGTGTGTGTCGGTGTGTGTGTAATGTTACAGTGTCGGATGTTCATGTTAAACATGGCCAATGAGGTAAACGAATGTAAATATCCAACTTTTTTTGCTACTCGAGACAAGCTGACATCAGCCTGTGATGGATTCTTTATATGGTCATCTGCTCCAGGCTGACTACTGCAAGCATTTCCATTATGGAGCTGCAGATGTCAGGGAAATGTAGTCCCGGGTGTCGATATTGTGAATAGAAGTATTTATTGGTGATTTTTCACCGTACAAAGTGCCGTTATTCTCTTGGCTGTAATGATGGTGTAGATATGCCGAGACCTGGTAACGCTAACCAATCAGAGCAGACTGGGCTTTTTTGGGAGGTAGGGCTTAAAGAGACAGTCGCTAAAAGGAGCAACCTGAAAATGAGCATAATAGGTTCCCTTAAAAGAAGAATTACAGAAAAGAATTTTAAAACAAACCTCACCTCTCCCCTCCAGGGCGACGCTGGTTATGGCACAGTTGGAGAGAAAGGTTTCCCAGGGTTCCCGGGGCCTAAGGGTCGTGCTGGCGGCCCTGGCGAGCCTGGTATCGGTTATGGCGGAACACCCGGCTTTCGGGGAGAGCCCGGAGACCCCGGTATACCCGGGCTGCCAGGGGCACCAGGTTTCCCCGGACCTAAAGGTAAGTGATGCCGGGGAGGAACAGAGGAGGCGAAACATGGAAAGGAGGTGGTGTGTGTGTCTGTGTCTGTGTCTGTGTGTCTGTGTGTGTGTGTGTGTGTGTGTGTGTGTGTGTGTGTGCGCGCGCGTGTGTGTGCACTCCCCACAGGGTGAAACCCAGACCATCCATTCATCCCATCCAATCTCTGTCCATCCTCTACAAACTGTAGTCACCATAGCAACCTCATGCTAACACCCTAAACCATTAGAGGACATTTTCTAGGGGAAAAACAGTTCCCAGGTCGTCTGCCTGACTGAAGCAGCCAAACTCTCCGGGACCTGGAGGGACAACGTGGCTCCTGTTAGATATTTTCTCTACCAAAGCAGCTTCCTGCCCCTCATGCCTCAACTGCTGCAGTTAACTACATGATTAATGGTCTCCATTAATGTGCTTAAACACTTCTTCTGCAGCCAATAATTGAAAAATCCATAAGCTGCTTCATTAGTTGACTCATTGGCGCACAATGATGTGATTTTAATGCTGATTGCGCAACAGCTACTGTGCTTCTTTAGTCTCAGAGGAAGTGAGAAGATTTCATTTGGTCAGTCAAAATTATGGATATGAATCAGTTAATTATTCACTAAGAAGTATTTTATTGTTCTGTTTAAGGAAAATACTAGTAATATCCTGCATCTAGCATGACTGGGAGAAATGTAAACTACACCTAGAATGAAGTACATAAGTATATGACACCGGTGGCCTCCTTTAGACGTCCATTATTCTGTCTT
Organism: Epinephelus moara; assembly: GCF_006386435.1. Taxonomy (NCBI): domain Eukaryota; kingdom Metazoa; phylum Chordata; class Actinopteri; order Perciformes; family Serranidae; genus Epinephelus; species Epinephelus moara. The sequence continues at coordinate 18,075,535 of NC_065522.1, forward strand.
CTTCTCTGAGACTAAATGACACAAAGTCCCCAGCAGCAGCTGGGCCACTCATCTTCAGTATGAATGTGTGCTCTCATACATCTCATGATGCTAATGCTAAACAACTGATTCATTTTGCTCTTAATATGAAGGTTATTGTCACTCATATGACCTGAGAGGACATTAAGAGGAACAACAAGTTTAACTTTAAGTCACAATATGACAGTGTTTTGTTACACCTGTCACTGTCTCTCTTCTCATTGAGTGGAATAACCTATTTTGAAGCACTTTTACATTGAAGCAAACATGATAATATGCTTTTGCCTTAACTGAATGAGCCTTTGATTAATTGAATGAAACTGATTTGCTGATATCTGTCTTGTAAAAAAGACAATTTAATTGCTTTATTTGGCGCATGCAAATGACCCTGACTGGCTTTGTATGCTGCCATCTTCTACCTCTCTCTCTACTCTCTCTATCCATCCATCCCTCCATCTCTCTGACCTTCCTTGTGCATGTGTATCTGTCCAGGTGAAAACAGCTGCGAAGGGGTTAATGACGCCGGAGAGGGAACGGGTGGGTAACTAACTTTTTCATCCACCAGCCAGAGTAACGAGCCTGGGACAAAGTCTGTAGCTGTTTTAGTGTCAGGCAGCCCAGCCACTGGTGGATTCATCAAATATCCCTTGTGTTCACATGCTGGCCAGAGCTAATCTGCCCAACAGGAAATGGCGTTAAAGACATCATTAGATCAGGAGAATAAACAGTGCTACTCAGGAGTTTAAGCCAACTTAAGTGAGGTATTGCCACATACTGCTTTTACTGTGTTCACATTGCAAGCAGCTTGGTTGACAGGTCACTGTATTCTGACTAAATGATTGAATCTGTGTGATAAACGTGCAGGTGTGAAGACGAACTCTCATTTTCTCTGACAACGGACCTTTTTCACAGCAGACATTTTGACTTGTCATATTAGAAAAAGCACATTCCAGTGAGCCAGCATGCACAATATTAAGGCATCCCTATTTAGATATCATTCAATAGACAGAATCACCATGAGGAAGCTAACCAGTGTAGCCTGATGGCAAGGCAAAGCTTTGAAAATATTCTAAATATATCGTATACTTAAACTAATACTTTTTTTTGGTGCCAAAAAACGAAACAATTTGAGGCAGTGCCGGCTCAGCGCTGTTTCATTTTATGAACGTGATGTGTAGGGTATTGTAAACCAACTTTGTCACTCAGTCTATACACTTGTGCTTTTCCTACCGTGACGTCAAAATGGCTGCCGTGAAAAAGATCTATATTGCTTTTGATTATGTTAAACTGAAAAGCAAAGCACTTCAAGACTTTGTTTCAAATCTTAAGTATTTATTTGACATTATCTGTCACTAATTAAATGCTTAAAGAAAAGAAAAATAAACAACGTTAAGACTCAAAAATTAAGTAGCCGACATCTTCTGGCGCCATGTTTTTAGCCCTGCAACATGTTTGTTAAGCCTTGAAGCACCTGCCAGGTAAATGCACTTCCATTGACAAATTGATCCATTGTTTGCAGTGTGAACACGTCGTTAGTATCTCTGACTGATGGAAAAATAAAGATTAGTGTTCTGTTTTTGTAGACAAATAGTTAAAACAAAATCTAGTAGTGAATCTAGAGCAGTAGGGAAACGTAGTCTTTGGGATTCTCACTGTCAATCATTTGTTCATGACGGCACCGATGGAAGCCTCTCGCTCCCTGCGTCTCAGGGATTCCACTCTGGCAGAGTCAGTCGATGATTGACAGTCGAGTTTCAGGTTTTATTTGAATATATATCCCTTCAGAGATACACCACTATTTTGGAACATGCGACATATGCCGCAGACACTCTCCTCTTCCTCCAATCAAAGCTGCTGAAACCTGGCGCATGTTTCCAAGCCCTGCCTCTGCTAAGTGCTTTTAACCAGTGAGGGTTTAGGAGGGAGGGGAGGGATTTATATATATATATGGAAATTATAGAAATGATCCCCAAGTACAAAATTCAGTTTATAACTTTAATTTTTTCTAATATTTTAGTCTTCATCCTATGAGTTTTTTGACCTGCTCTTCATTGTGATGAATTTTGCTACTAACATTCAACCCACAAAAATAATTCTCATGATTAAATTCAGATTAACTGTAATGGAAATCTTATTTTTGGCATGAATGGAGGCGACAGACAATCAACACTGCGAATGATATTCACAGGCTGTTTATAAAGTTATGATACAAGTCGAAGCAATGGTGTAGTATAGTATTGTTAATTGTCAATTGTTATTGTCATACAGATGTTTAGAAATGTTATTTGAGCCACATCTGTAGGATTTAGTCAGAGAAGCATGTAGTTACTCCTTTATGGATGGAATAAGTAGCCATTGTGGTTTACTCTATATGTCTGTTAAAGTATTTAAAGTGTGTTTGCTAACTATATGTGACTGCTACCAGGCCAAGTGCTGCCATGCTCCATACCTGGCGAGCAAGGAGACCCCGGCTTCCCCGGTGTACCAGGACGACCAGGTAGGATTTAACGAACAGGGATTTTTATTTTTTGACTCTGACTCTGGCTGTTGTCTCATCTCATGTTGAAATATTTTTTGCTAAAGTAAAACTTTTTTTTTCTGCGGTGGTGCACATTATGTAGCATCTTTTTTTCCCCGTTTTCTTTATTTGTTTGTCAAAATGCAAGATCTTTTTGGGGAGGAGAAGGGATTGAAGGGCAGTCGCGTTGGCCAATGGATGAATGTGATTTTGTTCAAAATGTAATTGACAACACAATGCTGGAGAATGGATTAATTTCACTGTATGCTACTTGAAACATTGTATATGGACAATAATGAAAGGATTTGATTTATGATTTGCTTTCTCATGATAAAAATGTATTTTCTATAGATGTCACTTTTCAAACAGGAAACTCACCAATTCCAGAGGATATTTTGAGCAACAAAAATATATTCAGATAAAATTGAAGTGCCATAAAAATGCCATTTTAACACAATGAATGATGCTAATAATTGGAGTCACACCTGTGTGCACCTCCCAGGTTCTAAAGGTGAGCCAGGACAGCCAGGAGGCCGTGGACGTCCAGGGTTTGATGGTGCCAAAGGAGAGAGAGGAGACCCCGGTTTTGGAGGCCAACCTGGACCACAAGGTAAACCTGCGTGGTCTCACATACTACGTATTGTGAAATACTGATTTTTTTCTCTGACGTACTAAATAGTATGGTAGTGTGGGTATTTGAAGACACAGTTAGTATTTGTTATCCAGAGCAGAATCAGAGCCAATACTGAAGATTTGAAGCTATGATAATAAGTAATAAGTTACCATTTTGTGTCTGCAGAAGACTCATGTCAGATACTTGTACGCAGCTAACATGACAGGTGGAAGCCATGATAACAAGTGAAAGCAGTAAATTGTGTTTTTGCTGAATTACTTCCAACTTGGAAATGTACATTTTCACTGTACTTGTCAATTAAGTGAGTTTGGTTAATCACCATTAATCACCTCTACTGTTTCCTCCCATGCAGGTTTCCCTGGACCCAGAGGAGATCCTGGAGTTCCAGGTATTCCAGGACAGAGTTTTGACGGAGGCAGGGGGAAGGATGGTGCCCCAGGGCGTCCTGGAGCCAAGGGCCAGCCTGGAGAGGTACTGGGAGCTACACCTGGTTCCCCAGGACAGAACGGTTTACCAGGACTCCCTGGAGACAAGGGCCAGCCCGGGACGCCAGGAGGACCTGGATTACCTGGTGGGTCTGAGACAGAGAGACTCACACTGTTACATTTTTTATGTTTTGTAGTGGTAGCAGCAGTAGCTCAGCAGCAGCAGTAATATCTGTTACTGTTGTTTCTTCCTTCTTCAGGTGGTGATGGACGTAGTGGTGTTCCTGGACTGAAGGGAGAGCGTGGAGTTGATGGTTATCCTGGTAGTCCCGGCCTTCCTGGTCTTCCAGGTGAGCCGACCTTTGGCATTCCCGGTCTGCCTGGATCTCCTGGCGCCAAGGGACTGAGCGGATCACCAGGTGAGAGAAAGATTCAGCAGTCTTGTCCATGTTTCACCAGACTTCTGTTTAAGTGTGAAGGAATGTAGACATTTTAGACTTGAATGTGTATGTCTAAATAGTTTTAGATTTATAGTAAAAGAAGAAAATTTTATTTAGTTTCTTGTCCTTCACTCTTCATCCCTGTTGGTTCATTTCTCTTTTTTCCCTGTATTTCTTTCACAATCCTCCATTTTACAAATCAGACACCACAGTTTTGTTCCTGTTGTTTATTCAAACTCTGCATCACCCAAAAGAATGTCTTCTTCTCCTGTTTTGTATTTTTTCCTTCTTTCTTCTCTCCTTCCTACACACCACCACCATTATCTCCATCCATTCTCTCATCCCTCCATCCTTTTCTTGGTGTTGGGTCATTCGCTATAGGCTGCCAAGGTGAGACACTCTCTTCCCCATTCATCCATCCATCCACCATCCTTTGCTTCCATCCCTCTATCTTCCTGCTATTCATGCATTAGACCAAACGCTTTAACTGCAGTGTTCCTCAAAGTGTCTGCCTGCCTTACATTTCTCATCCACAGCAAAAAATGTCCATCTCCAAAGTGTGATTGATTTTGCAGTCAGTTAGTCTTGTATCGCACAGCTGATTAAACAAAAATAAAATTTTGCAACTCCATTAATGGTCAGAACAGTGAGTTAAGATGGACATTTTAGCTGCAGGAGATTCAGAAACAGGATGTTCTCAAGAAATGTGACCCCTTTTGTTTGGGTTTTATTTTTGCCAGCCAGTACTAACCCTCGTAGTTTAATTACATCTTCAAGTGTAGTTCATACTAGATGTGTTTATTGCATTAATTGCAATAGGTTTGAACGTTTTTGATGCAAATGCTGTTTAACAATGTTGCTGCATCAACGACCGTAGAGGCATTTCCTCCACTCTTAAAAAAAGGACTTTTAATTTTCAACTCATCTCTGCTATGCCCCCAATTTGTAGCAAGTCTGACTAACATTTCATATTTAGTAGCATGGATGTGTTGAAGATGGGTTCTCATTTTAAGAAAGTGAACAGTAGTAGTAGTTTGCTATCCTGTAGGACAAACAAGCTTTGGTAACACTTTACTTGAAGGTATCTACATAAGGGTGGCTTGACACTGTCATAACCATGACATGACACTGTCATGAGCTTGTCATAAACATTATGTACATGTCATAAATGTTTATGACTGCTGTCATTAAGTGTCATTTGGTTTTTGTAATGACAAGTTGACATTGTTTGGGTAGTCTTGATTATGACAACTTGACATTAATTATAGTGACATTACCAGAAGTTGTCTTTGTCATGACAAGGTGACATTAAATTTGTTTGGGATGTCCTGGGATGTCCTTAACATGACAACTTGACATTAACACAAAGACATCTTCTGGTAACGTCATCCTGGTTAACCCTATGGGTGTTTTTGGGGTATTTTTTACATTCCATGTCCTTCTATGTGCCTGTATTTCATATTAATTTTCATATCAATGAAAAAAAAACAAATCCGTGTTACTAAATTCTTACATTTTTACATGTATCTCACCATAGCAAGTTGGAAAATGACATATTCTGCCATATATGAAGAGGGGAGACTCTCTGGAATCTGGCATTATAAGAACCATGATGGTGGGACATTCTGTCACTTCACAGCTGTCCAAAACATGTGGTTTGTTCCAGGCGGACATGATTGCCAGTATTTTTTCATTATTGCAAGAAATTCCATTGACTCATTCACAAGTCAAACATGTGTTTTATCTGAAAGAAACATGCAATATTTACATCTAAGATAATAGAAAAATAGTCAACCAAGTGCAATGATGTCCTCCAAGATAATATTTGCCACTTTCTTTGCAGTAAACAAAGTTTGTTGTTGTTTTTCAGTGTCAGTTATATATTGGGGGGGCATTTTGGGCATTGGGGGGGACACATGTCCCCCTCAATGTATATGGTGACTACT
>NC_065522.1:18081603-18180527 GCF_006386435.1 Epinephelus moara
GTGATATGCGTGGCATTTCTGTGCGACCCTGCATTCGCGAGTAATCCATCCAAGAGTAATGTGTGTGCAAAGCTGTATGAAAGCTTTGTTATACATAATTTTTGTCTAACTTTATCATTCTTTTTCGCTGTGAAAACATTGGACTACTGACAAGTGGTCTTGTCGGAAAGCTACAATTCCGCTGTTTCACGTGATATGCGTGGCTTCTCGCTATGACGCACGGTCGCGGAGAAAATCAATAGAGAAGAACAGGTGTGAATTTGGACACACTATGCGTCGTTCAGGCCCATAGGGTTAATGTCAAGTTGTCATTATAAGGACATCCCAAACAAATTCAATGTCAACTTGTCATGACAAAGACAACTTCTGGTAATGTCACTTTGATTAATGTCAACTTGTCATAATCAAGACAACCCAAACAATGTCAACTTGTCATTACAAAAACTGAATGACACTTAATGACAGCAGTCATAAATGTTTATGACATGTACATAATGTCCATGACAGGTTATCAGTTATGATAGTGTCATGTCACTCTTATGTAGATACTTTCAAGTAAAGTGTTAGCCAAACTTTAGACGGTTGAACCTTGCTAATTCAGTCTGGAATTGCACTTGAGGTTTTTTACCCATTTGAATGAAATAGCTCAGTATAATTACAGCTTTGATCTATTTTAAATCCGTGTATATGTCTCTGAAATGAGCCAATACATGCTTGTATCTGTAATAACAATCTAAGTGCAATTGCAGCCTAACCAAGGCAATGAAACAATGTAATGGAACATGTGTGTTTACATTGTTGCCTACTTTTTTGCCAAATTGTGTGCGTGTATTCAGAATATAAATGAATTAATAAATTAATTGCTATACTTACTAATAAACTATTCGTAGTATTTGTGTCAGAGGTAAGTTTATTTATTCTGAAATGAAAGGTAAGTTTATATTGCCTTATAGTGTTTTTTTTTTTCACCTAATAAGTTGTGTGTCTGAATAAGTAAAATCTATACTCACATTATGATATTTTTATATCAGTTCTGTTTTTTAGATCTGGATATAAAGATATTTCCACTTATAATGTAGATTATGACTTGTGTCTGGCTAAATATCTCACCGTCTTTCTTTCGCCCTGTTTTGCCATCCATCATCGTTCCACCACCAGGTTTCCCCGGTCGAAAAGGAGACAGAGGAGACCCAGGTTTCCCAGGACCTGCTGGAATGAAGGGAACTCCAGGACTGCCAGGCACCTCTGGATCACCAGGGCCCAGGGGACCCCCTGGACCCCCAGGACCAGGAACTGTAGAGGGAATTCCAGGAATACCAGGAAGGAAGGGTAGGCTGGAGCTCACAGTTGATTTTCTTACTTGTAACATCTCCTTACAGTGACAACATTTTGATTCTCTGTGTCTTCCCACAGGCGAGAGAGGTTTCCCAGGAGTGATGGGTTTCCCTGGACTACCAGGTCGTCCTGGAAGCTCAGGGTTTTCTGGAGGGAAAGGATCGCCTGGAGGGCCAGGAAGAGACGGACTACCCGGCGGTCCCGGATACCCCGGACAGAAAGGTAGAGCGCCCAGAACAGGAATTAGGATGATGACAACAGGGCTGCGATTACAGGATGGCAGTGTCACAACAGGCCAATTGAAGTGGAGTAGAGTGATCTACAGCCATAACTGCTAACATCCATGTGTGTCTACTCCTGTAGGTGAGAGAGGATATCCTGGCCCCCCCGGCTTGCCCGGTATCCCTTTCCGATCAGAGTTTGTGGAGAGAGGAGAACCTGGAACCCCTGGCAGTAGCGGCCTTCCTGGCTTCCCTGGACCCAGAGGTAACACGACTTCTTGACACGGACTGTAAATGTAAAACATGATATTGTGTTCAAGGAAGCCCGACAATAAACTAAAATGACTCATGATCAATTATTCCATCAGAGTATCACTTGTGTGATCAAATCTGTCATTTTCTGCCAAGCTGATGAGGATGTTTTCTCCATGTTGCACCTGTAACCCCTCAACTCTGTGCCTGCTTTCAGGTGACAAGGGTCTGCCAGGTACACCTGGTCGTCAGGGTCTGCCTGGACTTCCTGGTTTCGCTGAGCAGAGTAAAGGACAGCCGGGACAGCCTGGGTTCCCCGGGCAACCAGGAACTCCAGGCTTCCCCGGACCAAAGGGAGAAGCTGGCATCATGGGATTCCCTGGCATGTCTGGACCAAGGGTAAAGAAACACACACACACACCCCTACATACGCAAACATGCAGAGCAAGTTCAGCCAGTTAGACTCATGTTCTTACGGCTTTCTTTAGGGTGATGATGGTGCTCCTGGTTTACCTGGCAACCCTGGAGAGTTCGGTCGGCCTGGTGGCAAAGGTGAGTGTGAATATCAAATATCCTTCAGCTCATCTTCTATCAAATCTAGGCATTCAACCTCACATCTGTATTTGAATAGTTAAATACATATATCAGGTCTTCGTCTCACATGTTTTGTTCCTCAGGTGCACCCGGAGAGAGTTATGGTTATCCTGGAGCGCCAGGACCTAAAGGCCAGCCAGGAAACCCAGGCTTCCCAGGTAAGACCCATCATGGTTGGTTTTGATAAAACCAGTTGCCCCTTGTCTTAATATAATCAAGTGTTCTCTGGATATTCCAAAAGAAGCTTCTTTAAACTGCTTTTAACTTGAGAAAAGACTCCACAGTTCACCACTTACATATTCACATTGTTTTATTCTCACTTGGGCAGCTCCCACACTGTTAAAATGGGTTTGGCTTTTATTGCAACTTTTTGCCTGTGTTCAGCCTACAATGAAAAGTTAAAACTTTAACCTATTAAATTGATTGTCTCTCTTCAGGTGGACGTAGCAATGATGGCGCACCCGGTGAAAACGGTTTTCCAGGAAGTCCAGGTTACCCTGGAGCGAAGGGAGCTCCTGGTGAAGCAGGACGGCCTGGAATAATGGGTGAGAGAGACCACTACCATGACAAACATAACCAGCTGCTATATTTCTTTTGAGACACAAGACAGTCAGAGAAAACCACGTTCAGACAGTAACACATTTGCCTCTGCTCCTGTGCAGGCTCCCCTGGTTTCCCCGGGCCAAAGGGCCAGGCTGGCTACCCAGGAAGAAGAGGAGCAGATGGGCCTCCTGGTCTGCCTGCAGGTCCTGGAGGTCCTGGAGCCAAAGGTGAGAGAAATATTGCTAAAGCACGTTTATATTGTGTTTCCAAATGAGATGAGAGAGCACAGCAGGTAAAGATGTAAGCTGAGGCTGCGGACAAACACTCTGTTGTGTTTCTACAGGTGTGCCTGGACCCCCTGGTTTGGATGGACTTAATGGCCTAGGTGGACCTAAAGGCCTCCCTGGAACCCCAGGCAAGTACTTCAATAAACACACCAGAATTATGCTAGGAATTCCATGGGCCCCATTTCCACCAAGCAGTACGGTACAGTTCAGCTCCGTACCGTTTCCACTGTGAAAAGTTGTGGATGGTACCAATGGAACCATTCTGTACCGTCCCCATTTTTGGTCCCCCCTGTGTTGGGGTACCTAGCACACAGATCTGGCACTAAAAGGTGGAGCTGTGAACACTGCAGTCTGTTGATTGGTCAGTAGAGGACAGTCACTCTGCTCAGGGCTGAGCTGTGGCTGGTTTTGAGGCTCATGTAACCACTGTTCATACTGTGGAGAGTTTTACATATATTAGTACACTATAAAATAAAATGGACGATGAAAGAGGGGCAGACTGGAAACGCTAAATGGATCTAGAGTCTAGCTACCATGTCTGAAGGGTTACTTTTGGTTCCAAAGGGACCATACCGGAAGTGTTTGATGGAAACTTGGCTTATGTGGAGCATCAAATGACTTTTAAAGGAGTCTGAAGAGACTTAAACCAATTCAATTCAATTCAGATCACAGATCATAGTTTGCCTCAGAGGGCTTTACAATATATGATATAGATTAACAGCTGTTTTGTTGTATTTGAATCCAGGTGGGAGTGCAGGAGGTCGCCCAGGAGCTCCTGGTATTCCAGGGTTAAAGGGAGAGAGAGGCGTCTCCTACCCAGGAGGTCCAGGCTACCCTGGACCAAAGGGAGAGAGAGGAGATTCAGGTAAGTTAGACGTCAAAGAAATTTTAAAATGACGATTAAATAATGAATGAAATATTATTATATCAAACTAACTGTTTGTTTTTGTGGGTGTCAGGTGGTCCTGGACGCCCAGGGTTCCCTGGTCGGCCCGGACCTCCTGGTCCTACCGTGGGGTCGGATATCCCCGGACCTTTGGGAGACCCCGGCCTTCCTGGACTGGATGGAGAGTATGGTAAATATGTTTTCTCAATTATATTATCTCCCCTTTCCTATTACCTTTCCTTCCCTTTCCTTCCCTTTGTCTCCTTGCCCTCAATTTCCTTACTTTTCCTTTCTCTCTTCTCTCCACTTCTCTACTTTGCTTTCTATCCTTTCCTTCCATGTCCTTTCCTTCCCTTTGTCCCCTCTTCTCCCCTTCCCTTCCCTTCCCTTCCCTTCCCTTCCCTTCCCTTCCCTTCCCTTCCCTTCCCTTCCCTTCCCTTTCCTTCCCTTCCCTTCCCTTCCCTTTCCTTTGTCTCCTTTTTGTTTCTTTATTTCCCTTCTCTCCTTTCCTTTCCTTTACTTTCCTGTCCTTTCTTTTCCTTTCCTCTCCCCTCTTCTTTCCTGTTATGTTCTCTACTTTCCTTTTCTTTCTATCCTTTCCCTTCCCTTCCTTTGTCTTCTCTTTCCTTCCCTTTTTCTCCATTTTGTTCCTTCCCTTCCCTTCTCTCCTTCCCTTCTCTTCTCCCCTTTCCTTTCCTCTCCTTTGATTTCCTTTCTCTCGTTTCCTCTACTTTCATCTCTTCTCCTGTCCTCTCCTTTCTTTTTCTTCCCTTTCTCTCCTTTCCTCTCCTTTGGTTTCCTTTCCTCTCATCTCTTCTCCCCCTCTCTCCTAACCCTCTCCTCTCCTCTCTCCTCCAGGATTCCAAGGTCCTCCAGGTCCTCCCGGACCTCCTGGTCCAGGCACAGCCCAGGGAGACAGAGGTGACTCTGGGCTCCCAGGCTTCCCTGGCTCCCCTGGCAGGAAAGGAGACTCAGGCATCCCTGGAGGCCCCGGACTTCCAGGCAGCTCTGGTTTCAAAGGTGAAGTGGCGCTCCAAACAGTCTATAAGCAAAAATATAATAATACGAAGATATGAAACTAAAAATAATTGTGGTCCTTTGAGTTTCTAAAAAAATGTAAAACCTTGTATTTTTGCTTTTTAGGAGGACGAGGTGAGACTGGCTTCAGCGGAGGTCCTGGTCTCAAGGGCTTCCCCGGTGACCCTGGTTTCTATGGAAGCAAAGGACCAAAGGGATTTCGAGGTAGGAGGACTTTTATCTTCCCACAGGTAGAATTCCATAAGTGGGTTGTGATGGTACCAGAAAAGAATGAAAACTTTTCTCTCTCTCTCACCTCACCTCCTTCACCCGTTCTTCCACCAATATTCCCTCTTTTTCCCTCTCACACATTCACCCTGTATTTTTCCTCCACCCATCACCCGTCCTCCCTCCCTCTGTCTGTCCATCACCTCCTCTCCAGGGCGTACTGGTCGTAAGGGTCTCCCCGGAGTCACGCTGCCCATGGTGCCACGAGATTACGAGCGACCCTACGGAGAAATGGGTTATCCCGGTGCAGGCGGAGGCAACGGTGCCCCTGGAGAATCTGGTCAGCCTGGAATACCTGGACGTCCAGGTGAGTGGTGAATCAGTGCAGCTTTTTACAGATGATGTTTGCAGTGTTGAAGATGTTGTTGTTGAGAATGATCTCTTTCTTGTGTGGCTGTTCTCTGTTAATCACATTAGCTTTACCTCTAGGAAACAGCATGTTTTAGACAGCTGTTGTCACTATTTAAAGGAGAATATTTAGTGAAGTTAATCCAGTGTGCTTTACAGTGCAGAGAGACAGAAACGTAATAAAGTGGAATATAAAAATAAAAACAAATGGCTGTCTGACCCCTTGTTCACTCTCCTTCCGCAGGTCCTAAAGGTCGTCCTGGTTCTGTGGGCAAACTTGGCAGGACTGGATCTCCTGGTCTGCCAGGATCCATCGGTGATGGCGGACCCCCTGGTTTCCCTGGACCTACTGGAGAACAAGGTCAGTAGTCTGTCTCTCTTTGTGTCTCAGATCCTGAAGCAACTGATAACAAATATAACACTGCTTTACTCCAAAGTTGGTAGAAAACATTAAAATAACAGATTGTATTGTATTTGATGCCACAACTTATTTTGTCTGCAGTTCTTACAGTCTGTGACCATTCAAGCTGAGACGTTGAAATGCTGTTTATCACCATAAAAAAACATAAATGATAGCGCCGGCTAAAAAGCTCCTTTAACCCATACATGCCTCCACGCCAATCCCTGGACTATCACTGTATCAACATGAGAAACAAAACACTACCATCCCCACTGACAGCAGTTCCAACATCTGTCTAAATATCCTCTCATTTCAGGTCCCCCTGGTGCAGCTGGACGTCCCGGACCCCCTGGCGGTGTCGGCCGCAGTTACAGCATCGGATACACGCTGGTGAAGCACAGCCAGAACTCCCAGGTCCCCATGTGTCCTCAGGGCATGGCCAAGCTATGGGACGGATACAGTCTGCTGTACGTGGAGGGACAGGAGAAGGCACACAACCAGGACCTCGGTATGGAAACACTTTTACTCACCCAGCCAAAAACAAGATGGCAGTTGTTTCAGTCGTGGACCCAACTGCACATAAAATAGTTATAGTCCACTAGACTCTTGTGCGCTTTCATCAGCTTGCCGTTTAATGTTATGAGGTCTGGAGGGTACGTTATAACAAATGTGTCACCGGGGAAATCGGTCAAGTTTTGGAAAAATCACTTTCCTTTGTTTTGTATGGATCACATCCAACACGAGTTTCAGTTTTCTGACGATACCTGCTGTCTACAGGTTCATCCAACACTTATGTATTCACGTTTCTCTATTTCCAGTTCACGCAATAGAGTCATTTATCACTTCCTGCCCTCCATGCAAACAAGCTCTACCTGCTTTACCCCTCTTTCTCTCTTTCTTTGTGTCTGCAGGTCAGCCAGGGTCGTGCCTCCCCAGGTTCAGCACCATCCCCTTCCTGTACTGCTCCCCCAACGAGGTCTGCTACTACGCCAGCCGCAACGACAAATCCTACTGGCTCTCCACGACCGCACCCATACCCATGATGCCTGTGGCCGAGGAGCAGATTCGACCTTACATCAGCAGGTGCTGCACACTGCTTTGACTCTGTGTTACTGTGACTGTTAAATCAAACTGCACCCTTTACATCACAAACGTACCATACATGTGCACCCTAACCCTTTTTATTTATTTATCTCCTCTTGTACAAACACTCCAGGTGTTCTGTGTGTGAGGCTCCGTCTCAGGCTGTGGCCGTCCACAGTCAGGACATGACCATCCCCACCTGTCCTCCCGGCTGGAGGAGTCTCTGGATAGGATACTCCTTCCTCATGGTAAACTATTTATAACCATTTCTTTATAATAAGGCGTACAAATAAAATCAATCATCATCCTCTCCTGCAGCAGCAACAGCAGTTTGTGTCAGATAGCTATTGAATCAGCTTCTCTCCTGTGCAGCACACAGCAGCCGGCGCCGAGGGCGGCGGTCAGTCCCTGGTGTCTCCTGGCTCCTGTCTGGAGGATTTCCGCGCAACGCCGTTCATCGAGTGCAATGGAGCCAAGGGCACTTGCCACTACTTTGCCAACAAGTACAGCTTCTGGCTCACCACGGTGGAGCCCAGCCAGGAGTTTGTCTATTCGCCATCACAGGAGACCCTGAAGGGAGGCCAGGAGCGCTCCAAAGTCAGCCGCTGCCAAGTCTGCAGCAAGCTCTTGTAGTAGGAGGAGGAGCGGAGGGATGGAGGTGATATATCAACACCTCAAAGGAAAAAAAAAGAGAGAGGTGTTGATGATGGAGGATGAGATGATTTATACAGAAATCTATAAAAGAACACGTGACTGACTGTACATGAGCCCCTCTCCTGAATCCAGTCGAACAACATCGACTCCGTTTTTAGAGTTTTTGATCCCTTTTAGGAATGAATGGCTTATTATATAAAAAAAGAAGAGTTGGAGGGAGGAAACAGAAAGAGAAGGGCTTCAGTGTGATGGCTCTTCTCTAGATTATCACTGACAATGGTGCTATTGTTTATGTTCTTTGTGTTTTATTTTTTTGTGTCTGTTTTCTCGTTACGGTTTTGGCGAGAATCGTTCTCGGCTACCTCGGAGAGTGCCACCCCTTTGGATAGCACTGCACCGCTTACACATCAGGGCGGGACGTCTGCTCCAGGTGCATCGGTTCAGACTGTTTGGCAGTCTGTTGTATCTTAACTTTAGTGAGCTGATGTAACTGAAGCAGAGTCACCTGATCACGGTTCAGACACACATTTTTAGTGAAATGGCCGCCATCGATTTTCGCCTCTTTTGTATTATCTGCCGGCTACAACCACTTCAACTACAGTGATGTTACAGATTGTGTTACGTTAAAGCTGCACCAGCTCAAAACTTACTGGTGGTTTTGCACGAATGACTTCATTGGTCATCACTCATTTCAGAACAGTATGGAAATCAAATTGTTGAGATTTGAGACTTGTTAGTGCGCCGTGTTGTTCAGTGTTTCCCCCACGTTAGCTGCTTTAGCCCTTATGCTAACAAAACTAAGCACTCATTCCACCACCTACTGCCGCACCAAATTCTGCTCTCAAATTTACCACTTAGAAGTTTCTTTAGATTTTAAACATGTAGCCCACTCTTCAGAATATTTATCAATTAGTTTTCGCAATCCATATGAACCACTCTCCACATCAGCTTGAATTTGATCCATGTTAGCGATTCTGACCCCGTTATCTTAACCTCACCTGTTCAGCTGACTTTGGCAGTTTACATAACGGACACTCGACCTTCCTTCTGTTATTACAGACATGTGAACTCATTACAGACACTTGAGTCGTTCATGGACTCATAGTGATGCACCGCTGCAGTTCATGTAGTGCGCATTTCTTTTGGGCTGTCGGGGTTCCCACTGCCAGGCCTTTACATTTAAAGGGGGAACACTGTTGTTTTTAGGAAGTTGCAGTATTGTAGTTGTATGTTTCTTGGAAAATTACATCTTTGTGCAGTTAAGGAAATGTATTTAAAAGCATCTGAGACATTAAAGTCACCAACTTTTCTGAAGATAATGTACAGTATTTTCATCATGGTTGTGTGTGCAACATCAGATGCACAAAACACACACAAAACAGAATAAAATGTATTTCAAAAACAGGAGAAAAGTAGCAAAATGTTAAAAAAAAACTGAGGAAAAGTGAGAGAAAAGGGCAAAAATTGATAAATACAAAAGCAAATTGCTGCCGGTACACAACATTTTAAATCAGATTCTGGACCAACAGCAACTTTTTAAGGCAAAAAAAACAACAACAGATTTCTCAGTCCTTTTTTTAATTTACATTTTTGCTCATGTGAGTGGATTTTCTAACAAAGCAAGCAACATTTTCAGGTGTAAACTATCAGATTTCAGATACGGCTGCTTCTAACCGACAATTAAGCCACTTTTTATTATTTTAAGCAAGTCATGATTCTTCACAACTTGATTTTCATAGCTTACAGAAATCATTTCAAACCCACGATAGCCTTGACATCATCAAATCTTCCTAAACGTGTTAAGTATGATGAAAGCGAAATCTCCAGTTTGTAGTTATCGTGCAAAACGACCAGTGCAGTCCTTTAACTTTCAGCATTTGTCACATTTCATACGCCTGTGATCTCTGTATGTGTCACAGTACGACTCTATGGTGCTACAAAATACCCTGACAGTTGACTTGAACTCGGCAACACTTACGAACCTGCACATATGAACCTGCATGCAATAAAAAAGGAAGAAAGAGTTTCTGAAACAAAACCTCTTCACCAGCTGACTGTAACGAACGACTTGAATGAGGCCACCCATTCATATGTATTGCACTGATATGAGCTCACATGGGTTAGAACAAGAAACAAGTCAGAACATATTTCCTCTCCACCTTCACAGGCTTTCATCTTTACATTGTGACCAAACTAGTGTTTTTTAAATCACCCTTTACTCACTAAATTAGCAACAGAAAACCAAACACACACACACACACACACACACTCTCTGATTGTTAATTATTGCTGTACATAGTGCTTCCTGTATTTCCCACCAAAGTATGTCGGAGCAAAAGTCTATAAAGCTATTAGCTCTTTATTTTATTTTTATTTTTTTCCAGTCCTTGTGTGTTTTCTCTGTTCCTGGATAAGAAAGAGGAAGAATTTACTCATCTTCTGTCTATAACTGTAGATTTTGGAGCCAGATTTATGACAGAACGTCTCATTTTTTTTACATTAACTTTGGTTTGCGATGTAAATTTAAAGTCTTAATTAATCAAACTGGTTAATATCAGACTCTTGTGACCTTATCCTCGGACAGTGGAAGCTGCTTGGTGACTTGTAACCACTATGACCACTGTGTCTAGCACATAGCTCTGTCTCTCTGCTGGTAGCCCTGATTTTATTACTATGTCGCATTTTACTTCCTTTTTTGTTTTATTTTATTTTATTTTTCTCTTTTTTGTTTTGTCAGCCTTTGTGGTTTTGTAATCTAGATTGTAATTATTTTACGTAAATCATGATACTATCCCCTGGTTTTATTTACTGAGATGGGAGGGAATGGGATGATAATGATGTGTACATTAAATATTATGGAGAAAAAAAAATGCCTTTCGGATTATGTTTTTATATGGAGAATATATTCACCTCTGATGATATAACAGACGCAGCAACTGTCTTTATTGTCTGTTCGGTTGTTATCCCGTTTTCAAAGCAAGGAGTTGAACTGTTTTATGCCTGGAGTGACAGAAAAGAAATGCAGTTTTCCTCAAAGAGGATCTATAACAAAAAAAAAAAAAATGGTAATAACATGTCTGTTACTGTAATGTTTATTTCTGTGCTCACACACTTTGAAATAAAGTCTCTAAACTAAGAATCTCTGATGCTGAATAATTATTCGTAAAGCAATGATGTGTTTCAGTATTTTTATGAAAGCAGGTGTTTTTTTTTTCATATTTGATAAAATAGAATTTAAAATTTGATAAAATAATTAAACATTGACGCAGGATAAAACTTAATGTAGAAAGAAAATTTAAATAATAGTGTTGGAAAGTCAATAAGTACTTATGTACAATTTTGAGGTACTTGTACCCCTCTTGAGTATTTCTATTTTATGTTACCCTCTGCTTTTACTCTATTAATTGTTAATCAAATAATAAATTATGATATATTATTAAAGGTTAAGCCAACCAGGGGTATATAAAGTAATCTAAATTATCTAAATTATATTTTTACTTTTGGTACTTTAAGGATATTTTGATGCTGATGTTTTTGTACTTTTATTTAGCTAGAGTTTGAATGCAGGACTTTTGCCCGTAAGGGACTGTTCATTATGAGATGGGACAGGGTGGTGCAAAACAGGGATGTCACTTTAAATATTTTTTTAAGCACTGGGGAGGGAGTTACGTTATTTGATTTGCTTAGGGAAGTTACATTTTACTTTAAATGGCTGTATTTTGTATTTTTGTTTTTTAAATACTCTCAGAACCCCAAAACCCATAAGTGCGGTTTAAAGGCATGCTTGCTTCAACCCTTCGTGGTCAAGGGTATAATTGACCGTTTTTGACTACTTTTTGATTGTACCTTTAAATTTCACCTTTCAGCACAACCTCAGCTGTGTGACTTTACAGTTATTTTTTCATTTTGACATACTGTATTAACACATTGGACCTAAAGTCACACTAAAAATACCACCAATAGGAAAAGGGGCGTCATTTTTTTTTTTGCTTGCAAGCACTTTCGTTAGAATAGCCCATTTTTACTGTTTGTTCCTGCACCAATATATTCAGGAAAAAGCATGGCGTAAATTATATATCATAAGTCTGGTTTTACTTGGCCTATCAACACAATTTGAAACTGGTATATAGTTTCAAATTCGCACTTCCGACACAACGAGGCTGCATCTTGCTGCTACGTCATCTTAAATCGGTCATGTGATTTGGACACACCAGAGGGTTAAAAGTCTTCATATGACACCATTTATCATAGCAAGAAACTGTCAAATATGGTTATTTTTGGTGAAAGGAGGGTCATGCATTTTCCCCTAGTCACTCAGGGAGGCTCAAGGAAACATATTTCTAGCTCTGGAAAGGAACATGATATCAGCCATTCCCCTGCTCTGATAAATTAAGTACAGTCCCTAACAGATTATTTTCATTGCCACTTTCATTTATGTAAAAGATGTGAAAACTTCTTCCACCACTGCAAAATACAACGAGATATGAATCAAATGTCATAAAAATAGTCAAGTAGATTTATTCAATAGTTTTTTAAATCATTAAAATTAAATTAATACATTAAATTATTACAGAACAATGGGAATAGGTGCAGCTAGTAACCGCTATGACACCTCCCTGACAGTAGGTGGCGACAGAAGCAACACTGTCAGCACTACAACAGAAGAAGCCTAGCATCACAACAACACAGCTACCAACGCTAGCTCGTAGGAAAGCGAACTGTATTTTTTTTCTGCTAATTTGGAACATATTAACAGGTGAGTAACACAGTTTACAGCCGAAAGAGCATCTAAATTACATGTTAAGGTCATGTGAATGTCGCTACAGTCGTTAAATCACATATTAGTGTGTGTCAGCGGTGTGTAAAGGTTAGCTTGCAGGCTAACATTAGCCCCGCTAGCTTCTTGTGCTGTCATAATCTAACGTTTAATTCTGGTTCAAACTGCGAAGTCGCTGCATGCAAACAGTCTGGTGTGTCATAAAGATAAATGCGTAGCTACAATTTGATGTTGCTGCCATCTTTATCACTGCAACATGGGCTGGGTAATGCCACAGTTGGCTAGATATTATACTGCAACCTGTTATTTTACAACACAATCATACAACATTACACTAACGTTGGCTCAAAGTGATTTCTTGTGTCTTCTCCTGAACATTAAGGGCATTTTGGTGTGTGGTATGCAGGGTTTATACGTTTGCAGGTAATGTGTGCTGATGCTTATGTCTACACAATGATTTAAAGGGTTGTAGAGATCATTTGCAGTTTAAGAAGAAAGAAATAAGAAAGAATAATTAGACGATATGAAGTTGACATGTAGAAGCTGTCCCCTTGTTGAAGGTAACATTGTGTATGGCTATGAATTAGATATTGTAAGTATTGGTTGGTAACTGTAACTGACAGACCATCTATGTCTTCTAATAACTTATGTTTTGAGAGAGGGGCAGGTAAAGTGAGACTGTTTTCTTTTTTGTGCATAGACATGAGTGGAAAATGATTAAACTAAATTAATGTGTGTTCAGGTGAAAAGGTGTACTGGTAACCAATGTACAGTAGGGCTGCCAGGATTAGTCGACTAATCGATGACTAATGGACTATTAAAATAATCGGTAACTATTTTAGTAGTCGACTAGTCGGTTTGAGTCATTTTTCATAGAAAAGTACTATAAAAGTACCCCAAAATACTCTTACTGCAGCTTCTTACGTTCAAATATTGGCAGCTTTACACACTCTCCTATGACGGTGAAGTAAAACCCTTTGACGTGAGTACGAAACAAGACATTAGATGACATAATTTTGGAGTTTGGGAGAGACAGACCAACAATTTTCAACAATTCAACACATTTTTCGATAAAATTAGATTAGTCAACAATGAAAATAATCATTAGTTGCAGCCCTGATGTACAGAAGTACTACAAGTGAAGGCCTACAGCATTTTATTTCCATTTACAAGCTAATTAATGGCAGTAAAATGCACATATACATGTTACATTTTAAATGTTGAATAATAGCTTCCCAGTGCAGAAAGGGTGACTTATGTGTGGTACACATTTCTATGTAAAAAAAAAAAAAAATGCCAACATGTGTTATAACCAGAGTCTTGATTTGTCATCTTAAAAGTATTCTTAAACCACAATTTTAAGAATACTTTTTCACACTTAATTTGAGAGGTACACATTGGTTTGTCATAACACTTTAATCACCAAACTAACATTATATAAAATCCCCCTAGAGTAAATTACTCAAACTTTGCCATTAAGGAAAGGTCAAAGGTCAGGATTCATCCAAACAACAGCAGACCGAAATGAGATCTTTATCCTCGAATAGATGGAGCCCACACGCCTGGGCCAGACTGAACCTGCATCTCTTTCCTAAATGAGACTGTTGAGCCTCACGGAGACTGAAACTAATGTTGTGCTCAAAAGGCTCTTGCTCTCTTGTGAAATCAACTTTATGACTGTTTGTTTATTATATGTTTATGACCAGGAAGCTGCTCTCAAGGTGTAGTTTACAGCACAGTTTATGACGAAGAACAAATGCATTGTGGGCAACTGTTGGAAAGTGTAACAGGCTACACTGAATATAATGTATGCTCACATTTATGACACAGGAACAAGGGAATATTGAAGTGGCTGTAATTTATATTTTCATAATACTGGAGCAGATGATGTGAACATAGTGTGACATTGTGTCAAAGGTGTTGCTCATAGTGATGAACCTACAGAGAATGATCACCTTACACTGCAGCTCTCCTGCTTTATTGAGCTTTATGGTGTTGTTCAGCTGTCCGGCTGTTTTGGTTCACTCTCGCTGCTTTTATTGTAATGAAATTCCAGTAACTATCACATGTGGGTGTCCACATACATTTGGCCATGTACTGTGTATCCAACATTCT
Organism: Epinephelus moara; assembly: GCF_006386435.1. Classification (NCBI taxonomy): domain Eukaryota; kingdom Metazoa; phylum Chordata; class Actinopteri; order Perciformes; family Serranidae; genus Epinephelus; species Epinephelus moara. The sequence continues at coordinate 18,096,404 of NC_065522.1, forward strand.
GCGATTAACAGCACCTATTACTAGAACTACTTAGATGTATTGCCCAGTATCCCTAAAAGCCTGTGAATGCACTCTCTATGGTTAAACTTTACTGACAAACCCATGAGATTATTATCACTAATAAAACATATGTCGTGTTTTTCCTCTCTGATCCTCATTGCAGGTACGCTGGAATTTTCTGATACCCACTCGGACATGTCCTATGTCTTCATCAACGACTCGTCGCAGACCAACGTGCCTCTGCTGCAGGCCTGCATCGATGGAGACCTGCCGTTCGCCAAGAGGCTCCTGGAGACCGGATGCGACCCCAACATCCGTGACAACCGGGGCCGCACTGGCCTGCACCTAGCCGCCGCCCGGGGGAATGTGGACATATGCCGCCTCCTACATAAGTTTGGGGCCGATCTGTTGGCGACTGATTATCAAGGAAACACGGCGCTGCATCTGTGCGGTCATGTGGATACAATACAGTTCCTGGTTTCCAACGGGCTGAAGATAGATATCTGGTAAGAATACAATTTTATAATATTTTTATTTTAAATATTTTACTTATCATATTGTTACGCATAGTTTTATTGAAGTGCAACACACTTTTATGTTAATTAAAAATAAATTAAAATACACATTAATAAAAAGGTAGGTGAAATTACAGTTTTGATCTGGTTTCCCTTGTATTTCCTCTGTCGGTTGTCCTGCTTGATAGTAACCACAACGGCTCCACCCCTCTGGTGCTGGCGAAGAGACGCGGCGTCAACAAGGACGCTATTCGTCTGCTGGAGGGACTGGAAGAGCAGGAGGTGAAGGGCTTCAACAGAGGACCCCACTCCAAGCTGGAGACCATGCAGATGGCCGATAGTGAGAGGTAAACACATGTGGGGAATGTGGGGATGATTCAGTGATTGAGACTACGTCACAGCACTGAGCTGAACTCTTGGGACACATTCAGCCTACATATATGAGGCAAAAGAAGTGAAGATCTTATGTGTAACTGTGATTTCCTCTGTGTGTCGCAGTGCGATGGAGAGCCACTCCTTACTCAACCCCAACCTGCAGAGCAGCGAGGGCGTCCTGTCCAGCTTCAGGACCACCTGGCAGGAGTTTGTGGAGGATCTGGGCTTCTGGAGGGTGCTGCTGCTGCTGGTGGTCATCGCCCTACTCTCCCTGGGCATCGCCTACTACGTCAGCGGGGTGCTGCCGTTCTCCACCAGCCAGCTGGAGCTAGTGCACTGAGGGAGGTGTGGGATGAGGTGAGGTAAAGAAGAAGCATGAGGTAGAGAGGTAGCAAAATAAACAAGTGAAGTTCTGCTTTCGGCTGTGTTCATACCAGAACAGAAATCCAGATTTTTGTTTATCCTCAGCCCAGATCTTGTGTTTTTCTCCGTTATATAAACAGAGAAACATCATAATGTATTGTTAGTATAAAAAAGTATTTCTAAAAAGCAGTGATTCAAAGAACAAAACTCGCTCGATTGAAAACTTGAACAAACTTGCAAGCTTGTGTGTGGTGATTAACAGAAGGGCCCAGGAAGTGTGTCACGTGTCGGTCCTGTTTAATTATTGTGTAACATATCCCCTTTAAAATGAGTTCACAGTTAAAGCTGCTTTTGAAAAAGTGTGAGAGTGAGACAACATGATGCTCTTGTTTTGTTTTAACGCAGTTATACAAAGACATTTCCTCGTATAACGCCTCTTCATTTCATTCATACTGTATGTTCTGTTACAAGCTGTATATTGCCAATGTTTTGTACCTTTTATTTTCGTATTTGTTTGATCTTTCAGTTGTGTTATTTATCATATATCTGAATCTGCATTAATTTTCCTGCATACTGTACGTTTTGTTAATACACTGCACCCTTGCTGTCTGTACCCTTCCTTTTTTTGAACTGTCATTGAATCAGTATCTACTCCGACTGGACGCAGTTAAGTTGTGATGACTGAAAGTTGATCCCTCATGTCGTGTCGTCTGCTCATGTACAGATTAGAGAAGCACCTTGACTGTGTGCCTTTGTGAGAGAAAGCTTCACGTTTCATGACCGCTCATTCAGACATTCCTGCCAAAAGCATGTGGCTTTATTGCATTAAATCTACCCTGTTGTTGTAAACACCATATATAGGCACAACGCTCATAAACTGTAGGATTATGGCGGCAGATTAACGGTCATTACTTTTGTTTCTTTTTTTGTTGTATATTCATTTTATCTTAATGTCCTTGTAAACCAAGTTGATTTTATTTGTTGTAGGTTTTCCACCTGTTGATTTTCTATGTACAAGTAAATCCTAATTTAATGTGGAAAGAGAATAAAATCATGTGTATGTATGATTCTAATCAACAAGGCGACTGCCCGTGTTGTTTGATTTCTGAATTCTCTGCTGAGCGGTGCATTCATTCACAAGGTATTGTGGTTACAGAGGTTGAAGTGAACACGGGGAACTGAAAATCACAGTTTAGAAATATGTATAAAACATAATGTGTCTTTAATCCACCAAGAATGCTTCTGCTTCTTGTACATGGTTGTATTTTTTCCAGCATGTTATCTTGATGTGAGGTGGTAAAACAGCCATTTTTATTTGACCCTTCCTTGATACGTAACATTCTGCCTTCTGAAAATGGTGTTTTCACTCCAAAATGCAACATTATAACCCTTTAATCTTTTATTTGATTAATCCAGAGTGTCTGCAGGTCATTTAAAATGAGTTAAGCTGTTGTGTGTGAAAGTCCACGCTTCTGATGTTACAAGTCTTTAAACCTACCACTGAACATAATACTTTTTACATCATGTTTGTGCTGCCTGTTGGCAAAAATGTAGTTTAACCTAACTCACTCTAATAACCACATTCCTACATAAACCTAGTTACTTGTTTTTATACTGACCTGCAATGCTTGAACAAAAAAAAGAGGATTTGTCTAAAAATATGTCTTAATTATTTTAAAAAAGCATTACATTTAAGATACCTGTAGAGACCCTGTAATCAGAAACAGGTCTTCAGATATTACAGCTTATAAAAGTAAAAAAAAAAAATACGTAAGAATGGCAGGGTATATGGGTCAAAAACATTTTTTAAGGCAACCATATGCAGTAAAGGTTAATAAATCAGGCTCAGAACCAATGATAACACATCCAATCGACCATTTAAAAGCAACTAAAAACAACCATACAGTTCCTGGAAAAATATGACGTATGTAAAGGAACAGTGGCCTTGCATAGTATTACAGTTTTTCTTGATATCTGGACATGTTAAATGAAGGTTGGATTCACTTGATCTTCATCATCACCTTAGTGCAGCAGAAGTCTTCTTGTGCAAATGTGTTAACACTTTTACATTGGTTTCACACCCTTTTTTAAACATAGATCTCATAGAAAGACCCCAAAACTCTATTGGAATAACTGTATAACAAGAGGAAAACACCTTTTCACAGCTGTTGGACATTACTTGCATAATTATGACTCTAGTCCAGCTGTGTGAAACTCTTGCACAACTCTTCAGTCAGCAATCAGTCCTCATCTATCTATAAAATAAGACACCTCTGTGTCAAAAGCATGTAAAAATGAATAATGAAGGATATCAAATGAATGTTGAAAACATACTTAGAAAATGCCTCTGTCTCGGTTTCTCAGTATTTCAAAAGGGCATCTCAAAAAAGTGTAAACCACCGGTCTCAACAGGGGGTCCATGACCCATAGGTGGTACTCTGAGTTACTGCAGGAGCGCCAAATTATTTTATAGTTTATAGTTTTTATAGTTGTCTGAAAATGCACATTTATATTTATCTCCCTTTCATAAAAAAACAGCCCATTTCATTTACAGTACACAACATTAATGACAGGCTACGTGTTGCTCATGAATCCTCCTGCAACCATTAATTTCCTCATAGATCACGCTCTGCCTTTTATTTACTCCTTCACTTAATGAGGTTATGTTTTTAAGTTTATATCTATGATTATGTATTAATACATCCTTGTTAAGTGTGCCTTTAATATATTCCATTGCAGTTAACTGAATTCACTGTCTTCAACTGTAATTGTGTTTTTGGTAACACATGAAATGTCGTGACAATAAAGCTTGAATTGAATAATGTGAGGGTAAGCCAATCAGAGGCAGAGTAAGGCAGAGAAGGGCGGGACATACTGTCAACATCCGGGAGTGTATTTACATTAGTGACACGGATGTCCACTCGGTGTCGCTGTAATACCGCATTTTAACCTATGATTTTAACCCAGAGGCTGACTTTGTTCAACACTTTACATAAACACTTCATGACATATCCATGTAAGGTTTTTGCTAATTAACTCTGAGAGTAATTATAAGCTGTGTAAAGACGAAGGCCGAGTAAACGGAAGTGAATGCTAATTAGCTTCTCAATTAGCTTAACAGGTGAGTCAGTCAAAATGGCGGCCCTCCCGAAGGCAAACACCACTGACAGCTTTAAAATCGAGACCTACAGTTACATCAACTAGCTAAGTCTACATTTGCACTCCAGAAATGAAAACATTTGTCCACATTGTGTGTGGGTATGTTCCAAGTGAAATGCAAAAGCTTAAGTTTTAATTATAGCCTCATTCAAACAGTGATGTAGTGTATTTGTTTCAGTGCGGTGTTTCTCCTCGCCTCACCTCACTGTGTCAGCAGTCCAGTGCCAACAGGTAAGACCAGTTTAATAAAACTGTGAGGTACCTTAAAGCTAAAATACCTGCGTCATGATATCAACCAGAAATATGTCAGGACCAGCGTGCTCTGGGGGGTCCTTCAGGGGACTCCTGGGGGCTGGTTATTACTTCAGCCTTGCCAATAAAATGCTTTTCTTTAAATTTAATATACTACCTTCCTATATGCAGTTTTATATGTCAGGGGAAATACTTTTATCACTGTTACAGAGCTCCTGTCTGAAATTATATACAGGATAAGATTTACCATACAGTGTTGCATAGTGCAGTGTGGAATGGCTACATACTGTAATTGTATTACCTCCCTTAACATTACATTGTCTAATAACATAAGTTTTCCTTTACCACATACACATACTGTATAGGGAAGGGAGATATTGCTACAGTAATACTATTTTTATGATATCAATGGCTTTATAATGTGGGAAATTGTGCTAAACCATACATAAAGTAATCAAATGTACAGTATGTTCAGAGCAGTGTGCCTCACTGCTATGCATCATATCACCACCAAGCCAGTAAATTTAAAACAAAGAAAATTAGATTAATTAACCATGACACAGTTCCACCTAAAGTCGCTATACAATAATATAAAATGTTTGCCTCGCCCTCCTGTACGTATTTTTCAGTGCAATGAAGAAGGCCCAGGGTACGCTGAAACATCTGAATTAACTAATCTAAGTTTAATGCATTTTGGTGCCATTCTGAATATTTTCAGAAACATTTCAGACCAAATGTCTTGATCGTCACTTCTGGCTTTCTGTCAAGTCCAGCTTCATTGGCCGGGTGATTCGTTTTGACTTTGAAGGTATGTCTCTTTATCCTCCTGAAGCCTGTTTTCCTCCAACATGGTATTGGTTCAGTTCCAAATCCGCACGTAATTTTGTACCGCTCGGAGCATTTTGACCAAAAATTAACTACAGTACAGTTGGCTCTCAGTTGGAACCAAAAAATAGTAAGTTTATCTTGACCTGATGTGCAAACCGTGACAACATCAGTGAGCATGTTTACAGTTTACTTCTGTTGAGCAACGTCCTTCATTAATGACACATCCTTGATTACAATGGTTCTGCGTAAAAATACTGAAAAACACAAGCTTGTTCGCTCGATAGCACCAAGGTTCCACGAATCCTGAATGGAACTGCTTCAAGAACCAGAGCTAATTTGGTGGGCAAGGGGTGCTTGAGAAAAATAGGAACCAGAGAGGTTCTTTGTTGATGGAATTGTTTGGATTCTGCTTAGGTATCCATACATGTAAATGACCTTTTGATGTAAACCACCAGACCAATATGGACTCCACTTCCTGTCTGATCACGAGGCCACGCTCTGTGGTTACACCGTCCTAATCAATGACGTTGGAGACCTGGTGTTTCGTGCCTCCTTCCTGGCCTGTCACGTCCACAGTGAGGTAGATTTTTCTACATTTTTATACTTTGATATGTGGCAGGATTCCATTCTTAACAACCTACCACTCGTGTATGTCTCCTCTGCAGAGAGGCACAGACTATCACCTGCGTCTTTGGTTTGTGAACCTGCGGGCGGATGGGAAAGCAGCAGCGTATCCCTTTCAGCTCAGCTGCTCTCTCCAGGGGCGCTGGAGCACCAGAGAGATCGTGTGTGAGGAAAACTACATGGAGGTGAATTACTAACCTGTGTAGTTATGTCATCACATCCACACTTTTTATGGTGGTGGAAGAGATTTGACGATATACTGTGTTTAAGAGAAAGAGATTTGTGTTTAATTTTAAAGTTTTTTTTTTTCCAAAACATATGCAAGATTCAGGCCATTTATGAAAGGATACAGAGCCTTATTTTTTCCTCTCTAGGTGTCTGTGCAGCAACCTATCCTGCCCATTACATCCAAAAAGAAGTTGAAGGTTAGTAAATGGCAAGACAAGAGGATTTAAAATAAATTGCATCCTGTGTGCAGGATGAATGTGCGGTTTTAAATGAGGTTTTGCTCTATGGCTTCATAAACAAGTTGATTAGACACATCTTTGTCACTGAGCAGGGAGCTGACGAGGCAGCAATGGCTGTGATGTTCCACACAGATGACCAGTCACCAGAGGATGCGAGGGTGTTCTCCCCGATAGAGGCTGCTGCTCTTGGCTACCACATCTCACTGCATGGCTCTCACCTCACCCTCCGCTGCCCCTACTCTTCCCCTTTCTCATACTTTGTCAAGGTATTCAGAGACGATAATCTTTGCAGGGGTCTCAGTGCAATGTTTTGTTATTTTTCTGGATGCGGTGTGTGGGTGTTTTTCCCAGGAGAGTGGAGTGGATTTAGAGATTGTCAGAGCAGTCATCCTGTACCAACTCCTGGCTGTTGAAATCACTGCTGCCTGCACACTGAGTAAGTACAGTTCATCAGTATTGCACTATTGTACAGTTGTACAATATCAGAGTGACATGTCTCCTCGCTCTCCCCTTTCTCACCCCCAGGTGAGGCTACAGCTGATGGGTCTGACCTGCTGTGGACTGTCCCTTATATTCTCTCTCCGTTAGTCCACGGTCGGTTCAGAGACAGAGGCGTTAGGGTTGGAGTAAACGGCCGGGCTCTGAGTGAGTCTGAAAGTAAAGAGAGGGGATACAAGATGGGCCTGCAGGAGGGGAGAGTGGAGGTCAGGATTCCTGTTGGAGCCCATGGTGGACGCATTAAGGTATACAAGATGTACTATAGGACAGTGTCACTGTCTCCCACTTTGTTATTTTGTGACAGATAATAAGATGATTTATAGGATGAGGAAGAAAAATTATATTTGTGTTGAAGAAAATTGTGAAAAAAATTTTTTTTTGTGAATAGGTCTAAAGAAATCAGTTGTACAAAATGTTCTGTCGTGAGTTTTGTCTGCTGTAATTCTTCCAGAGTGGTGTTGTGAGGGGACAGTACAGCCAGTCTATGCCCACAGATCTGTTCTTCATGAGTCAGTGGGAGGATGAGCGCTGGCCTTTCACGCAGCATCGCTCCTTCAGGCTCCTCAAGACTCCTCTCATCCCACAAATCCCAGTCCTCACCAACAGTAAGGCTTGCCTAAGCCATGATAATACTAATATTAACTAATATTTAGTAATATTTGGCTAATAAAAAAAGAACAAAAGAGGTAGAAATACAGATTATGTGTATTTCCAATGTGGTAAACACACTGCCATCACTGATCTCTCTCTCTCTCTCTCTCTCCACAGACACAGTCCTATCTGACGGATCGTTCTCCGCCATATTAGACGTCTTTGCACCTGATGTTTCCCTCCAGAAAGTGACAGTAGATGGTGGTGGTGACCTTTTAACCTGGACCCAGAGTGAGACAGACGACCTCAGTGTGTCCAGGATCTCCCACGCCAACGGGAGCCACTCCTACCAGCTTCGTTTCCCGTTGTCACACCCAAAAATAATCCCAGAGGTCAGATTGACACTGAGCCACTTTTATTTTGTTTAGAAGACCAAAAATGTCTGAAACAACCTGCTGTTTGATCCCAGTATATAGGTGGTGGCTATGAGACGTACAGCCTCTCCTTCTCCTTCACTCTTAACATCTTACCCAGCGGAAAGGTTTTTTACCATCGAGCTACTATAGAGCAGAGTGTCGAATACACAGGTGAGAAATTCAGTCATCATCATAGATTTAGAGCAGTTTGTGTGGTTTAAATCAATATACTTATGATTCCCCTTCTAACCTGGTGCAGCTCCACGTTCCCCCAAGCTGGAGGGGAAGTGCACAGAGAAGAGCCTGCTGGTGCTGCTGCGCCACGGGACCAAGACCGAGCTGCAGTGGGAGCTGTTCTTCAGAGCTCGCAAGCTGGACTGGGACCTGGTGGAGATGGGTGGGTTTGTGGTGGAGGCGGAGGAGGACTACTTGTCTGTGGAGATCCCCTTCGACAGCCCTGGGATGAACTATGAGGTAACCAATCATAGCCAAGAGGTCCAGTATTGAGTGAGACCACTGTAGCCAGCAACAGCGAAACAGGCTGCAGTCTAACCTCTCAGGGCATTGGAGCACTGCCAATTTACGTCCCCTAGAAGTGCTTGTTTTGGCACTGATGGGCTCAGGTTTTTATTCTAAGTGTCTGACAACATTTTGGAAGGGATCCTTACAGATATAAACCCTTTTTTAAAAGTATAAGATGCTTTTTCTTTGAAACAGAAAGACCCTGGAAATTGCTATTGCCAAAACCACCAGATTCCATTCAAATAAACACTAATTTTATCATCGTAAAATGCACTTAATTCAAAGTCAGTAGAAGCAAATTAAAACTCATAAAATAACCTCCTAATTCACCTAGTTAGATATGAAAATATGTTGGCTCCATACACTCTAAAATGACTGTTTATTTAAATGGAGTCTGGTGCGTTTGGTGCTCTGCTGTAATAAAGCACGTTTGCTCCTTTTCTTCTCCCACACAGGAGCTGACATTGCAGGGTCTTGTCGCAGGAGTGGAAGTGTCTGTTGTGGACGCAGCGTCTCTGAAAGTGGAGGACAGTCTCGTCCATAAATGCACTTTTCCAGCGAGAGAGCTGCTAGGTACAAACCACAAGCTCAAACCGAAGCATATTTGTGTGTTAGTTTATAATGATCTTCACACTCGCAGCGTTTCTCTGACAGTATGTTTGCCAGAAGGGAGGATGGTGGCAGTGGTCGACACCACCCACACCATCCCACCCACTCATCCCAACCGAACCACGCTATTGGACCCCAGTTGTGTTCCCATGGAGACGGACAGTGCTAGAGCTCTGTTCAGCTTCAGCCTGGACTCCTGTGGGACAACTGTAACTGTGAGATAATTTAATTAACTTGGATTAACAAAGAAAGTACTCGCTCCGGCCTCTGTTCTGATCCTCTCATGTTTCCTCAGACTGAGGGAAGTCTCCTTGTTTATGAAAACCAGATCAGTTACCCTCAAGATTTTCTGCCTTTGGGTGATCCTCTCATACACAGAGATTCTCCATACAGGTTGGAAGCATACACACTGAACTCAGTCTGTCTTTTAACCTCATGATGGTGTTGATGTAAGTCTTGTCTGTTCTAGGCTGACAATTCAGTGTCACTACCCAGCAAATGATAGCCGTACTGTGACTATGCAACAGCCTTTGCACTCCTCTCTGGACCTTTCACCCACGCCAGTCAAAGGCACACAGAGGGAAGCTGCAAGCACAGGTGTGTGTTTGTAAAACTCAAATGTCAGAACATCAGACCAGTCCATCTGCAACTCATATTTAGTATTTGTAATGTAAATGTGTGAATGTTTTTCAGCACAATCAGGCCAAAGAAAATCAAGAGTGAATTTGGAAGGAAAGCAAAACCTTCATCAAGGTAATGAAACTTTATTTAAACTGTATTCGAATCATTGTGCTAAATGTTTTGTAAAAATATTTTTATCTACTTTGTATTGAAACTGAACTTGGGGGGATCATATTACGAAAATTAATTATGTGTTATAAAATTTAGTGTCATATAAATTGATGTAAGGAAGGAACATGATGTTTAACCTTTTGTTTCCTCATTTCTGGAGTTTCAGTCGGGATCACATGGACGCTTGTCTCCATTCTGCTGTTGCTGATACTCTGCACATGGGTGTCTGCATACGTAACCTGTAAATTAAATAAATGAATGCTGTTTTATTTTACCTTTTTATTAGGTCTTTGTTGTAAGTTATTGAAGTGAATTCTCTTTAGTGTCTATCCTGACAAGATATGAGAAATAAAAAAAAGGTTGAGTTTTTTTGTGAACTTGTAATTCAGTCTGTGAGTTTCTTAAATTATTCATTATTTATTTATTTATTTATTACTCATTACTGCTGGCATTGTCTACATAAGTGGTTCCAAACTGGTGCAGCCAGGGGGTCCAGATTGCTCCTTAGTCATTAGTTCCAAGGTCCACACAGTTTAATATATTGGTATTCACTGGCTCTACAGCAGGAAATGGCACTTCAAAATAAAAGCCCTGTGATGGAAGTTAACTGAAAGAATAAAGTGCATTTTTTACAAAGTTGACATGTTCGCAAGCAACTTATGGTCCATCCAGAATGGACCCACGAACCACTTTTGGACCACGACCCATCACTTGGGAACCACTGATCTACATCAAGTATCTTCAAATAAAAAATAAATAAATAAATAATTAAAAAAAACCTCTAACCAGAGAGAAACAATTGCATGGAAATGAGCCATCATTAATGTCATTTGTCCCACCTGTGCTTTTCCTGCTGTGAGACACGGTCCAGTGATTGAAAGACAGCTTGATTGCTGATGAGCTACACATGTGGCGTTAACACTGAGGGCCTCTGATTGGTCAGTGAATAAACTGACTCATAAAACCTGGTGTAGCAGAGAGCAACACATGGTGCCAGTTTGATCAGGATACACGCCAAGCAAGTGTTCACTTCAGCTTGTGTTGGTTAGCAGGTGTAGTTTGCTAGCAGCTAGGCTAGCTTTAGACACTGCCAGCACATCAGTGGCTATGGCTTTTGGGTTTTACCTTGGGTAAGGTGCTTTCATTGCAGTTTGTGAGCTGTTAGTTGACATCAGTCCACCTGTATGTTTGCAACGTATATCTGCTTTTGTCTTACAGTGGGGTTTTGCTCCTGTCTGTGTGGGCAACTGCAAAATGTGATCCTATTCCTGATGGTAAGATTTCAACTGTTTGCATACAGGCCTTTAATTATAACTTAACTATTTTAACACACCTTGTTTTGTTCATGCAGAAGTTCTTCACATGGAGTGTCATGATCGCTTCTTCATGATAGCTGTTGATCTCTCATTCACTGGGAATGAACCTCACTTTGAGGCCTTTGGTAAGTCCCGGGCAGCTTGGCCACAAATTAAAATGAAGCTGTTTGGATGTGCAGGGGCATGTTGGATCTAATAATGTGATTGTCTTCCAGATGGGACAGGCGTGCACTCCATCACTGAGCAGTATGCAGCTCAGTGTGGCTACACCGTCAGTGTTCTCCCTCTAGCCGGCCATGTGGAGCTCCGAGCCTCTTACTTCAGCTGTCACACTGACAACACAGTGCGTATAAATAGCCTGTAATACAGTTTGACTCTTACTGTACGGACCAGGTGTGACATTTTCTACTTTCAGAATGACGAAGTGTTCACATTCAACTTCAACCTGATTGCGACACATGAAGGAAAGGAGGTCACCTATCCCATGAACAAGACCTGTTCTCCCACTCTTCCCTGGTCTCCCAGAGAGGTTACCTGTGAGACCAACTACATGGAAGTAAGCTAGATAGATGTAATATTATTGTGGAAGTTGTTAATGTTTACTAATCCTGGCTTCTCTGTAGGTGTCTGTGAGGAGTGAAGTGACCTGTCCATCTGACACAAAGAAATATGACTGGAATGCTGCTCTACAACCTGTATGTCTCAACTTGTACTCTTGAATATTTGATTCTTGTCGCCTATGTGTATCTGGATTAACAATATAGTAAGTGGAGGCGTCTATCTCCCCTGTAGGCCTACTCATCAGCTACTTCAGACTGGCAGGTGATGTTTCACAGAGATGGGGAGCAGATGATGCCTATGAAGCTCTCTGAGGCTCATAAGCAGGGTTATGAATTTGACGTGACTGATGGAAGGCTGGTATTTCGTGCTCCGTATGGACAACCTGACTCATTCAGCACTGAGGTAAACAACTGATGCTTAATGTCAGTCTTGTAAAGCATGTGGTCCAAAGCAGGTTTTAATTGAGTCTCTCTCCAGGTGAATGGTGTTCCAGTAGAGGTGGTCCATGCAACTCTGTTCTCCAGACAAAGCTGGGTCGTCCTCATGGTCGACCTGGAGGCTGCTTGCTCCACGGGTCATTGCTACAATCTCACATTTTCCGTAGTTTCTCTCTTATGACGGTTAACAGGCAAAGCTGTAATGTTGTGTAATCTCCACAGATGAAGGATCATATGATGACAGTGGCTACATGATGTGGGCAACTCCTGAGGTGCTGCACCCGCTGGTGTCCGGTCTACACAAGACACAGCTCAACATTGGAGTCAATGGTGAACTTGTGGAGCAGCCAGTTGCAGAGGAGAGAGGCTACATTGTGGAGAAGCACAATACTACAGTCCAGATCAGCATCCCCTATAATGCTGATGGAGGATACAGGAAGGTCAGAAAGCACGGTCATGACCCTAATGTAGTTATGTCAGCTGGAAGGATCAGATTTATTGCACATTGAAAAACTTCTTCACAGGAAAGATGTGATGAGATACTTGGTTTTTGCAGAGCTTGGTGTCTGGCGACCTCTACGAGTTCTACATCTTTCACCTCTACTTGGAGCAAATCTCAGTGGAAGAGGACCAAGTTGACACCAGAATTCGTTTCCACAGGACGCTGGCTACGCCTATGCTGCCACGCCCTGTTTTCACTGAAAACCGTAAGTCTAAGGACAAACATTCGTCAAGTTGATGCAGCAATAATCTGAATGCCCTTTTCATTTCAGGAACAGTTCTTGAGGAGCGCATATTCACTGTCTACCTTGGAGACGTCCCTGAGGACGTTGAGTTGACTTCTGTTAATTTGAATGGACAAGAATTTACAGTTCCACTTACAAACACAAGCAGTCACACCATCACAAAGGTTGTTCATCCCAACAACACTTACGGCTACACTCTGAGGGTGCCTTTTGATGACCCTGTTGTTATGCAGCAGGTAAAAGGTCTTTAATTTTGAGCAGTTTTATGTTAAGATGTGATTCTTGTTTATACATGGAAACATCCTGCTCGACTCAGCCAGAATTCTGTCTCCTAGTTCTCTAAAGAAGACGCAGCAATGCAGCACACACTGGACATCAACTACACACTGACAGTTCTGCCTGAAAACGAGCCTTTTCACCAGATGGTGTCAGTCATGGCCTTATCTGATGCCTGTAAGTCACTGACTTGATTTTTAGACTTGGTCAATCCTACTTGTGCATGAATTCGTTTACCGTTTATTTTGTATTTAACAGCTCCCCCAGCTTTTGACGCTGTCTGTTCTGAGTCTGGCATCAGCTTCAGACTGGACCACCGGCCTTTTGACTACCTGTGGGTGATCAGTATCGACTCAGACCCGCTGACATCAGAGCTGGCAGCCCAGCATGGCTACATCATGAGCAACGACAGCCAGAGTCTGCTGCTCGACGTGCCGCTCTTCACTCATGGCTACGAGTACAAGGTGAGATGAGGAATGACTATTGAAAGCAATCATTTAGTTCTCAACATGGAGGTCAGTGACTAAGATGCACATGTTTTATAGGACATTACTTTGAATGGCTTCTCCGGCACCTTCGAGATCCTCATGCGGGATCCTGAAACATCAGAGGTTCAGAGTTCAACTGTCAAGACTTGCCCATTCTCCAATACTGAATACATTAGTAAGAACATCAGTTTTCTCTTTTGTTCTCTGTAAGAGCAGGTGGGTCTCTATAGTTGGCACATGTGCTTAAACGGGTCTTTCTTTAGTGTGTTCCACTGACGGGAAGATGACTGTGGCAGCTGACTTGTCTCTGGCCATCCCAAGTGGAGGAGTTCCTGCTAGAACCAACCTCCGAGACAAATACTGTGGACCCAAAGAGACGGACAGCACCAGGGCTCTCTTCTCTTTTCCACTCAACAGCTGTGGATCCATTGTCAAGGTACTGAGTTCTAATGTAAACGGTTGCATTTAATTCAACAAAAGGCGATTTACATCTGGAGCCTGCAACCACATTATTTTCTTTCTCCAGCTCGGCAAGGAGTATGTGACGTATGAAAACGAGATTTTCTTCAGCAAGAAGCTGCGTGCTTTGAAAAACCCAGCAGACTCTAGCTATGACATTGACAGGTATATCTTCAACCCAACCTCTCTGGCTATTTACCCCTCTTGTACCCATAAGGCAAACTATGTATCCCTCTTGTCTGGCAGAGTGACGATGCAGTGCACATATCCTCTGGCTGGACTGTTCCGCCTCTTCTCAGTGTACAGGTTTGAGTCTGACACAGTAGGTATGGGCCGCATCATGCATTCTGCGCACTCCACCGAAGGTAAGCAGTTCATATGAATAAACTACAACACTTTACATGATCGCCTGCTGACAATCTGACCTTGCACTCCAGGTCTAAAGAGTCCCACCATCAAGCCCACTACAGTGCCTACTACCAGGCGCACCAGAAGACCTGTCTCACTTAGACCTGGTTACCAGCTTCCTGCTCAGTACATCAAAGTATCAAGCTTTCTAAACAGAAGGAAAGGTAGGTTGGTTGCTTGGTTATTTGAAATTTGGTTAAATGTAAGCATTTGTTCATCTTGTTGAATTCTCTTCACAGGATCTAGAGGATCATCTCAAGCTAAATTGACTCTATATTCTGGATTGTAATTGCATGGATTTTAAATATAAAGTTCAATAAATGTTTGTCTTAAATGCTCTTGTATTGTCATTGAGACTTTAACTTCCTGAACATGTAAGGACAAACCTTGGTAACTTGGCTGAGTAGCAGCAGTAACAAACCAAAAGCTTAGTGCAGGTTCATATCTGTACATTGTTTCCTAGATACAGAGCATGATGCTTGAGCTGCTTGGTTGAACCATGAGTTAAGTGTAGTGTTGACTTTCAAAGTCTGTTTATGGGTTTTGGAGTATAACTGCTTCTGTGTTAAGTTGTGTAAAACCTTTCAAAATCTGAGTTCCTTAAACTCCTGTCATTATCAGTTGGAGCTCAAGACTAAAAGTACAGTACAGGTTTAAAAATGAGAACCTTTTGGCTGGGAAGAAGAGCGCTTATTAGACTTGTGGCACATTATCATTTCTGCTTGAGGCTACATTGAGCCTCTGACTGAGATTTTAGCAAACTAGGTTTGGCGCAAGCTATACGCCATAAATCTAAATCTTGGGTATGAAAGTTTGTATGCAGACTGAGGACACTTGAATTGCAGGCTACGACATGATTCAATCACTTCCCATAGGTAGTGAGCAAAGATGTTGCATGGGTTATTTCAACTGAAGCACAACAGAGGGTCACATTGTCAAATAACAAGTTTTGTGTTTGCTAGCTGCTAGGGTGCTCACCCAGCAGCTACAACTCCTGTTTCCTTCCATGCTTCGTCCTTCTTTACTTGATCATGGTAAGAGCTGGAGCACACATACAGGCAAGGCTTCTGCCACAGCTCCGAGGTTTCCTCTTTGCTGGAATCCCGCACATTTTGCCTCCATGGCGAGCTGCTATCCATCTGTTTAGTTTCAGCAGCAGTGTCATTGCATGCTGCATTTCTATTGGTTGGTTAGACGTGGGTCTTAACAGCAGTCATACTGTGAGATGTTCATCACAAATTTCTGACACTGTCAAGAATTTTATCTCATGTCTTTGATCATAAGATCGTGACAATGGCTATCCTTGAACCTCTTTCACTGTGACATAGGACCACAGTTTTTTTTTTTTTTTTTTGTTAGAGCTACAACCAAAGATGCCACCACGTTTCTTTCACACTGACCATCTTCTGTCTGGGACATCCCAAAATTCCACAGTATATACCAGGCTTTAGCTGGGACTGGCATAGCACACCCGAATCTTACTGAGCTGTCTGTAGTACTTGTGGGTTATGCAAGCACCAGATTTTGACACGGAAGATTGTGACTTAAAAGCGTGTTTTGCTGCATCAGTTTGATACTCTAGCTGTCAACTGATTTAGCATTGCGCTCTGAACATTGCTCAAGCACAAGTCTCCTTATTGCCTGAATCAGTGACTAAAATGAGTAAGAAATGTAATGTTCAAGTAAAATTAAGTGTAGTCACTGCATGACTCCTAGATATCCATGCATGCCCAAGTACAATGAGATGAGCCCATGTGAAGGTCTTCCTGTGGCCTAACATTTCTGTCTGATACCCGACAGAATTGTCAGCTCCTAATGTTCAGTTTCCAGTCTGACATTGCGTCCACTCTGATTGCTGTGGGAGCCGGGGATTCAGTTTTCCCAAACCATCACTAGAAACCCACGCCTGAATCTAACATTTGATGTCGATGAGTAGCCATGCTGATGTACTTGTTTTGCTGGGGTTTTAAGGGTGCAGCGAAGTAAAACAAAGTATGATGTGAGGCAGTATTGAGAAGATATGTTGATTTACAGCCTCAATAGCATCCATCTTGTCCATAGATCATTTCATTGCTATTCTGGTGCTAAAACACCTTTGATCCTTGTTTACTTCCTGTCAGATTCTGCATCAACAAACCTAACAGGAAATACAGAGGAAACCACTTACAATATTTATGTATGTTTGAAACGGTCTGTAGCGCTCATCATTGTTAATACTCCTTATTGGTTTTGTTGTACCTCTTGACAGCAGCTTCACAACAGTATTAGTCCCACCCATGGCGCTGATAGGCTAATTGTCAGTCCCCTGCTGCGCTCATAGGTTGTTTCTTATTTCAGCAGGGAAACAGTTGTTTCATGTTACAGTACCAAACAAATCAGTCAAGTCGGTGGAGTGGTCGGATGCCAAGGTCATGCACATTCATAAAACCAACATAAGTGTTTGTGGAAAACAGACATATTTGATATCATGTGACAATAGCCCTTGAAAAGGTGATGTGAGGCCCAGGTACTGTGTGAGATGTGTCAACTGAGGGGCCTTTCTTTCCAGGTGACCAATGAGGGAGACGTTAGTGGCATTTAAAGATTCCTGAGCACAGGAGGCCCCCTCACATTTCCATTCAGTCTTAGTGTGGACACATTTTTTTTGAGACCCCCACAATAAGGACATGGAAATTAAATCTTGCCCTCATGTCTTGAGGACTGTCACCGAGCACAGTGGCTCTGACAATTCCTCTGTCTCCAGCCTCAGATCTGGAGGATTGAATACTGCCAAACTAATCATTCCACCTCCTGATCCATCGACGTATTGTGCCAGATATTTGTGTGGCTCATTGATGAGGCTTTGAGTTCACCAGCCTATAGAAACATACATAGGAAGCCAATTTTAAAGTCCATGATTGGACTTCTTCAGTAAAGGGTTTTTAACTTTTGACGTCCTCTCAGGGAACACATCAGATAGTGACACCATTGTCTGGGAATCTATTCGCAAATGCCATGCCAAACTATCAAAGTATCCACTTTCATTTACCATCCAGCAACGACTGAACTCTAGTGTTATGGCACAGAACCCATCGGCTGTATTCGACGTCTGACTTCCGGCAGACAGCGATACAGCCTCTGGGGGCAGACCCCCGATTTTTGGGAATTCCATTTTGAGTAGGTGAATTTCCGTTTCCGACTTCCGTTTATATATAAGTAAATATGCTGAACCATTGTGATGGATTCAGAGTTTGCAGTGATGCCAATTATGTTCCGCCTCCTTAGTTCACTGCACGGAGCGTTTAACCTGGCGACAACTGCAGCCGGCTCAAACGTGATTGATCAATATGATCTAGCACTGGAAACCAGGGCTCTTCCGCAGGCAAGATCTCCGGGGTTTGCTTACAGACTCTACTTTCACTGAATGTAGAATCTATAGAGACTAGTGTTATGGTTACCAACCCAAGGAAACTGAGAGTGGCTATGCTTACACTTTTTTCAAGCTGTTAAGATCACAAGTTGATTATTTCGTTAGACATGACAGCTCGTTTTCTCATAACAGGTTGTCAGTTTTAGAAAACGAAGAGCCGATTTCTCAAGAATTTCTCCTGAGATCACAGAATAATTACAGACAACTTAATGAGTCTGGTTAATTTAATCACACCCAATTTCAGCCTCCAAGATCACTGTCAGGAAAGAGTCATAATTGAACATTATCAAGGCATAAATGTGTAGTTTAGTGCAGGTATGTCATTAAAGCAGACATTTATAGTACCTGATGAGGTTGACCAGCTCCCATCTGTCTGCTTCAGTCAGCAGCTGCTCAAAGCCTGTCAAGTTGCAGCCGAGCCAATCTTTATCTTCAATGACAAGGACTGATCTAAATGCACGTCTTACAGAATGGCACAGCACAAGTTCTGCCAGTCTTATACTTGAAGTCTGATCTGTTAAAATGGTCAATACTTGAGCCGACATTCAGCTCAAGTCTGTTGCCACAGTTGTCAAGACACCAGCCGTGCATGCTGGCATAGCACTTCGTCTGAAACTTGCAATAGCGACTCGTTTCATGATAGCTGATTGATTCTCTTTGACATAAAGCTCATTTTCTCAAGTTAATGTTATCAACTCATGATCAAGATAATAGCATTGAAAGAGAAATACATTTCTAAGCACAGCTGTTCTGTTTCCCAACATAAGTCTAGATGTGACTAATTTTTTGCCATCTCCACTCTGAGCACTGCACTAACAGCTAGATGTCACATGTTCTAGTCACATGGCAAGACAGATTAGTGTTTGTTGGGTCAAGTGGTGACCTGGTGGTGCTCAATCAGGCTACAATTTTTGTACATGAGAAACTCCCAATTTGTGTACATAAACCAGGCTTAATAGCTCAGATCTGGGCCCCATTTCAGAAAGTGGGATTAGTGAAAATTCTGAAAAGGTTTAGCCTAAGATGGAGGGAAACAGTTTTGTTTCACAAAGCTAGTTCAGCCAACCCTGAGTCAGTTACTATGGCAACATGCTGAAGCAAACCTGCTGAACATAAATGCATTAGAAAAAGAAAAAAAGTGTATAGTGGTGTTGGTTGAAGTCTCCAATGACAGTCTGCTCTTTTTTTTTTTTTTTAAAGAAATTTTATTGAGATTTACAGTTAAAAATATATCAAAACCGTCCTCAAGCTATGTTGGCATGTACTTTGGATTGAGAAGATCCTCTGGCTCCTGTGAAGAGAATATAGTATTTAGTAAGTTATCTGCAGATCATGAAATTTAGACAGGTTTTAAATCAAGTACTGACCTTTCTTCGGTAGATTCCTCAGAAAGCTTGATACTTTGACATAATGAGCAGGTTGGTAGCCAGGTCGTCTGCTGCGTCTGGTAGTTGACACTGGAGTTTGAAGCACTATAGTAGGCTTCATGGTGGGACTCTGTAGACCTAGAGCACAAGACAAAACAGATTCAGCATGCAGTAAATTGGGGATGGGGTTTATTCAGGTGAACCACTTACTTTCAGTGGAGTGCGCAGAATGCACGATGCGGCCCACACCAACGGTGTCAGACTCAAACCTGTACACTGAGAAGAGGCGGAACAGTCCAGCCAGAGGATATGTGCACTGCATCGTCACTCTGCAAGACAAGAGGGATACATAGTTTGCCTTATGGGTACTAGAGGGATAAATAACCAGAAAGGTTGGGTTGAAGATATACCTGTCAATATCATAGCTGGAGTCTGCTGGGTTTTTCAGAGCATGCAGCTTCTTGCTGAAGAAAATCTCGTTTTCATAGGTCACATACTCCTTGCCGAGCTGGAGAAACAAAATAATGTGGTTGCAGGCTCCAGATGTAAATCGCCTTTTGTTGAATTAAATGCAACCGTTTACATTAGAACTCAGTACCTTGACAATGGATCCACAGCTGTTGAGTGGAAAAGAGAAGAGAGCCCTGGTGCTGTCCGTCTCTTTGGGTCCACAGTATTTGTCTCGGAGGTTGGTTCTAGCAGGAACTCCTCCACTTGGGATGGCCAGAGACAAGTCAGCTGCCACAGTCATCTTCCCGTCAGTGGAACACACTAAAGAAGACATGTTTAAGCACATGTGCCAACCATACCACCTGCTCTTACAGTGCAGAAAAAGACTGATGTTCTTACTAATGTATTCAGTGTTGGAGAATGGGCAAGTCTTGACAGTTGAACTCTGAACCTCTGATGTTTCAGGATCCCGCATGAGGATCTCGAAGGTGCCAGTGAAGCCATTCAAGAACACATCCTGTAAAACACGTGCATCTTAGATCTTGATGTTGAGAACTAGAGAATTGCTGTCAATAGTCATTCCTCATCTCACCTTGTACTCGTAGCCATGAGTGAAGAGCGGCACGTCGAGCAGCAGACTCTGGCTGTCATTGCTCATGATGTAGCCGTGCTGGGCTGCCAGCTCTGATGTCAGCGGGTCTGAGTCGATACTGATCACCCACAGGTAGTCAAAAGGCCGGTGGTCCAGTCTGAAGCTGATGCCAGACTCAGAACAGACAGCGTCAAAAGCTGGAGGAGCTGTTAAATACAAGACAAAGGTTTAACCACTTAATGTACGAGTAGGATTGACCAAAGCTAAAAATCAAGTCAGTGACTTACAGGCATCAGATAAGGCCATGACTGACACCATCTGGTGAAAAGGCAAGTTCTCAGGCAGAACTGTCAGTGTGTAGTTGATGTCCAGTGTGTGCTGCATTGCTGCGTCTTCTTTAGAGAACTAGGAGACAGAATTCTGGCTGAGTCGAGCAGGATGTTTCCATGTATAAACCAGCATTTATCTGAACGCACATCTGGTCAAAATTAAAGACCTTTTACCTGCTGCATAACAACAGGGTCATCAAAAGGCACCCTCAGAGTGTAGCCGTAAGTGTTGTTGGGATGAACAACCTTTGTGATGGTGTGACTGCTTGTGTTTGTAAGTGGAACCGTAAATTCTTGTCCATTCAAATTAACAGAAGCCAACTCAACGTCTTCAGGGATGTCTCCAAGGTAGACAGTGAATATGCGCTCCTGAAGAACTGTTCCTGAAATGAAAAAGGCAATCAGATTATTGCTGCATCAACTTGATGAATGGGTTTGTCAGACCTACGGTTTTCAGTAAAAACAGGACGTGGCAGCATAGGCGTAGCCAGCGTCCTGTGGAAACGAATTCTGGTGTCAACTTGGTCCTCTTCCACTGAGATTTGCTCCAAGTAGAGGTGAAAGATGTAGAACTCGTAGAGGTCGCCAGACACCAAGCTCTGCAAAAATACAATTTCAGGGAAGAATGTCAAGTAGTGGTAAGAGATCATAAAGTCCCCCATACAAAAATATAAAATTCCTAATTTACATACGAGGAGCCTGAATGTGTCTATACTGCACAGTTTCCTGACCTTCCTGTATCCTCCATCAGCATTATAGGGGATGCTGATCTGGACTGTAGTGTTGTGCTTCTCCACGATGTAGCCTCTCTCCTCTGCAACTGGCTGCTCCACAAGGTGACCATTGACTCCAATGTTGACCTGAGTCCCATGTAGACCAGACAACAGCGGGTGCAGCACCTCAGGAGTTGCCCACATCATGTAGCCACTCTCGTACAAACCTTCTTCTAGAGTACACCAATATTACAGTTTTATTGCTGTCCCGTCAAGAGGAAGGAGAAGCCACAGCATAAAAATAGTAATACTGACCCGTGGAGCAAGCAGCCTCCAGGTCGACCATGAGGACCACCCAGCTTTGTCTGGAGAACAGAGTTGCATGGACCACCTCTACTGGAACACCATTCACCTGGAGAGAGACTCCAAATCAAAACCTGCTTTGGACCACATGCTTTACAAGACTGACATTAAGCATCAGTTGTTTACCTCAGTGCTGAATGAGTCAGGTTGTCCATATGGAGCACGAAATACCAGCCTTCCATCAGTCAAGTCAAATTCATAACCCAGCTCATGAGCTTCAGCCAGGCTCATGGGCGTCAGCTCCTGGTCCATCCTCTGGAACATCACCTGCCAGTCTGAGGCAGCTGAGGTGTAAGCCTTAAAAGCAAATGCAGATTTAACAGCTGTTAAATAATGTTATTGTATTCCAGCTGTAGGTGAGAAATTCCACCCATTTCCCAGACTGCTATGCTGAACATACCGTTTGGACAACAGCATTCCAGTCATCCTCCTTTGTCCCAGATGGACAGACTACATCACTCCTCACAGACACCTACAGAGAACTCAGGGTTAGCAAGCTTCTGAAATACACTAGCAAAATGTTGTGATTAAATTAACCTTACTTCCATGTAGTTGGTCTCACAGGTAACCTCTCTGGGAGACCAGGGGAGAGAGGGAGAACAGGTCTTGTTCATGGGATAGGTGACCTCCTTTCCTTCATGCGTCACAATCAGGTTGAAGTTGAATGTGAACACTTCGTCATCCTGAAAGTAGAAAATGACAGAATGTCACACCTGGTCTGTACAGTGAGACAGATGACTGTTTTATATGCAACTTGTACGCACTGTGTTGTCAGTGTGACAGCTGAAGTAAGAGGCTCGGAGCTCCACATGGCCAGCTAGAGGGAGAACACTGACAGTGTAGCCACACTGAGCTGCATACTGCTCAGTGATGGCGTGCACGCCTGTCCCATCTGGAAGACAGTCACATTACACCCAACATGCCCCTGCACATCAACTAATCAGCTTCATTTTGAGGCCACACCAGGGTGATCGAAAAGATACTCGTTTTCAGGGGGGCTAATTTGTGGCCAAGCTGCCCGGGACTTACCAACAGCCTCAAAGTGAGGTTCACTCCCAGTGAATGAGAGATCAACAGCTATCATGAAGAAGCGATCACGACACTCCATAAGAAGAACTTCTGCATGAACAGACAAGTTCAGATCTGAATACATGACCTGATGACTACAAGCCTCTGTTTTCAGACATTTCAACACTTACCATTGGGAATAGGATCACATTTTGCAGTTGCCCACACAGACAGGAGCAAGGTCACACTGCAAGACAGAAGCAGATATAAACTGCAAGCATACTGGTACACTAATGTAATGTCACAGTTTATAAATTGCATGAAATTAAAGCACCTTACCCCAGGTAAAACCCAAAAGCCATAGCCACTGATGGGCTGGCAGTGTCTAAAGCTAGCCTAGCTGCTAGCAAACTACACCTGCTAACCAACACAAGCTGAAGTGAACACTTGCTTGGTGTATCCCAATCAAACTGGCACCATGTGTTGCTGTCTGCTACACCAGCTTTTATAAGTCATTTTATTCACTGACCAATCAGAGGCCCTCAGTGTTAACGCCACATGTGTAGCTCATCAGCAATCAAGCTGTCTTTCAATCAGCTGCAGCTGATGAGCTTAGAGTTGCCTTTCAACCTCATGGGTGAAAAAATGGACCATAAAATGTGGTGTAGCAGGACATGGTGCTAGTTTTGCCAGGATACACACCAAGCAAGTGTTCACTTTAGCTTGTGTTGGTTAGCAGGTGTAGTTTGCTAGCAGCTAGGCTAGCTTTAGACACTGCCAGCACATCAGTGGCTATGGCTTTTGAGATTTGCCTTGGGTGAGTTGTTTTAGAGACCTACAGGTTATTGAGTTTTATATGTGTTGACATTTTTGCATGTAAGAGACATATGATTTTGTCCTACAGTGTTGCTTTACTCCTGTCTGTGTGGTCAGCTGCAACATGTGCTGGCATTCCTGATGGTAACGAAAATATTGGCTCACTGACCTACAATAATTAATAGGATGTCCATATTTGAACTTTAACTTGTTTGTGCACACAGGAGTTATTCATATGGAGTGTCATGATCGCCACTTCATGGCAGCTGTTGATCTCTCCTTCACTGGAGAGGAACCTCGCTTTGAGGCTGTTGGTAAGTCCCAGGCAGCTTTGTCATGCTCAGCCATCACTACCTAAAACAGGGCTAGGCAAACATGTTCGCCATCTTGATTTAAAGGGATATAAGAAAACGTTTCTTTAAAAATATATTCAGTTGTACAAAATGCTGAGATTTAGGCCATTTCTGTAAAGAAAGCCTTTACTCTCTGCCAAACAGCCTTCTTCTTTATTAGAAAAGTACCCAGTTAAAACAACCGAAGAGCCCTTTTAAAAATGGCCAAACACCAGGGAAAAGAAACTATGAAAAACTCTCAAAAAGAAACAAAACAGTATAGACAGAATTAAAATAAAATATCAGGAACCCATCTCTTGTGTAATTAATATTTACAAGAAATAATCAGCTCAAAATTAATTCAAATCGCTCATTTTACACAATTTTCCTGCAGTTATTGTGTTCACTATTTAAGTGTACAGTTTATCAATAGTTCTCTGCTGTTATGCATTGAATAGAATATGAAATATCCTTAAAAGATATGTCACTTAGTCAGGGGTATTACGCAATGATGGACAAGGGATCCCTTAAGGAAAAAGACTGGGAACCACTGAACAAATCAATGAGATCTCTTACCTACTTTTCAATAACAGGATTGGAGCGAATGGTGAGCTGCATTACTGATCTAACATTTCTCTTCCAGATGGGACAGGCGTGCACGCCATCACTGAGCAGTATGCAGCTCAGTGTGGCTACACTGTCAGTGTTCTCCCTCTAGCCGGCCATGTGGAGCTCCGAGCCTCTTACTTCAGCTGTCACACTGACAACACAGTGTGTATAAATAGCCTGTAATACAGTTTGACTCTTACTGTACAGGTTAGGTGTGGCATCCTATAATTTTCTACTTGGTCTTTCAGAATGACGAAGAGTTCACTTTTAACTTCAACCTGATTGTGACACATGAAGGAAAGGAGGTCCCCTATTCCATGCACAAGACCTGTTCTCCCTCTCTCCCCTGGTCTCCCAGAGAGGTTACCTGTGAGAGCAATTACATGGAAGTAAGCTGGTTTACATCTCAGATTTTTCTTGTAATTTCTGGAGTAGTTTCAGATGTTGACTGTTTTGTTTTTCTCCCAGGTGTCTGTGAGGAGTGAACTCACCTGTCCCTCTGGAACAAAGAAAGATGACTGGAATGCCCTCAAACCTGTATGTTTAAAAAAAAAAATTTTTTAGAATTTCTCAGTCAAGTGCCACTTCAACACCTTAAATCTCTTTCAAGGCACATAGCTCCACCACTTCAGACTGGCAGGTGATGTTTCAGAGAAATGAGGAGCAGCTGCCGCCCATGAACATCTCTGACGCTAGAAAGCAGGGTTATGCATTTGACTTAACTGATGGAAGGCTGGTATTTCGTGCACCATATGGACAACCTGACTCATTCAGCACTGAGGTAAACCACCAATGCTAAACGTATGTTTTGCAAAGCATTTAGTCCAAGGCAGGTTTTAATTGAGTCTCTCTCCAGGTGAATGGTGTTCCAGTAGAGGTGGTCCATGCAACTCTGTTCTCCAGACAAAGCTGGATCGTCCTCATGGTCGACCTGGAGGCTGCTTGCTCCATGCGTCAGTATTTTTCCTTACTCTGTGGCTTCTCTTTTTCCCTTTTTTGAAAGACCCTAGTTAAAGCTATAATACTGTTGTAATGTCTACAGATGAAGGGTCATATGATGACAGTGGCTACATGATGTGGAAAACTCCAGATGTTCTGTCCGCGACTCCAGACACCACACAGCTCAACCTTGGTCTCAATGGTGAACTTGTGGGGCAGCCAGTTGCAGAGGAGAGAGGCTACATTGTGGAGAAGCACAACGCCACAGTCCAGATCAGCATCCCCTATAATGCTGATGGAGGATACAGGAAGGTGAGCAAGCACAAACTTAAAGTAGATTCACACGGGGCTTGGTAGCCTAAATCACAAAATTGCTCATCAGAGCATGCAATAGAAGAAACTAACTCTTAATATCTGAATTAGTGTTTTACTTGTAGTTTGAAGGAATACTTGCATGCATCTGTTGCAGAGCTTGGTGTCTGGCGACCTCTACGAATTCTACATCTATCATCTCGATTTGGAGCAAATCTCAGTGGATGAGGATCAAGTAGAGACCAGGCTCCGATTTCACAGGATGCTGGCTACTCCTCTGCTACCACGCCCTGTTTTCACTGAAAACAGTAAGTCTAATGACAAACTCAATCGTCAGTTTGATGCAGCAATCATCTGAATATCCTCTTGTTCCAGGAACAGTTCTTGAGGAGCACACCTTCGTGGTCTACCTTGGAGACGTCCCTGAAGACGTTGAGTTGGCTTCTGTTAATTTGAATGGACAAGAATTCACAGTTCCACTTACAAACACAAGCAGTCACACCATCACAAAGGTTGTTCATCCCAACAGCACTCATGGCTACACTCTGAAGGTGCCTTTTGATGACCCTGTCGTTGAAGAGAAGGTAAATGGTCTTTTCAAAGTAGGTTGACTTCTGAGTCTTGCAACTGTCTGATCTCAGTCATGTTTTTGTCTCCTAGTTCTCTAAAGAAGATGCAGTTCTTCAGTATAAGCTGGACATCAACTACACGCTGACAGTTCTGCCTGACAATGAGTCTTACTATCACCCGGCATCTATCGTGGCATTGTTTGCCAACATCTGTAAGTCTACTAAATTCGATAAAGTTAGATAGTTGTCATTGCTGTTGTATTGTAACCCTTTGTCTTTTCTTTAACAGCTCCTCCAGCTTTTGACGCTGTCTGTTCTGAGTCCGGCATCAGCTTCAGACTGGACCACCGGCCTTTTGACTACCTGTGGGTG
Organism: Epinephelus moara; assembly: GCF_006386435.1. NCBI lineage: Eukaryota > Metazoa > Chordata > Actinopteri > Perciformes > Serranidae > Epinephelus > Epinephelus moara. The sequence continues at coordinate 18,123,286 of NC_065522.1, forward strand.
ATCAGTATCGACTCAGACCCACTGACGAAAGAGCTGGCAGTCCAGCACGGCTACACCATGAGCAATGACAGCCAGAGTCTGCTGCTTGACGTGCCGCTCTTCACTCATGGCTACGAGTACAAGGTGAGATGAGGAATGACTTGGTGGAAGCATCGACTCTTGTGTTGAGTTTTGAACATGATGATCAGTGGCTGAGCTGCATGTGTTTTTATAGGACATGAGTTTGAAGGGTTTCTCTGGCACCTTCGAGATCCTCATGCGGGATCATGAAACATCAGAGGTTCAGGGTTCAACTGTCAAGACTTGCCCGTTCTCCAATACTGAATTCATTAGTAAGAACATCCTATCCTAACTCTAAGAAGTTGTGATTTCTGTATAAAGCTGACGCAATTAAACGCATCTTTCTTTAGTGTGTTCGACTGACGGGAGGATGACTGTGGCGGCTGACTTGTCTCTGGCTATCCCAAGTGGAGGAGTTCCTGCGAGAGCCAACCTCCGAGACAAATACTGTGGACCCAAAGAGACGGATGGCACCAGGGCTCTCTTCTCTTTTCCACTCAACGGCTGTGGATCCATCGTCATGGTACTGCTGCTACAAATCTAAAAACTATCCAATCTGAATGTCACAAATATTCACTATTTGCATGTTTCACGTACAGCTCGACAAGGAAAATGTGACCTATCATAACGAGATTGTCTACAGCAGGAAATCCCTCAATATGAACAAGGGAGCTTCTGATAATGCCACTGAGAGGTATGTTAAATGCTAAATTGTCAAAGAGATGCTGTTTAACATGAGATAGCTGAGGTAGCGGCAAATAACCTGTCCTCTTGTTTTACAGGGTGATAATACAGTGCACATATCCTCTGGCTGGCCTCCATCGCCTCTTCTCAGTGTACAGGTTTGAGTCTGACACAGATGGTGTCGGCAGCATCATCCACACTACAAAGCCCACAGCAGGTAGAGTAGTTTCATCGCCTGCTGGAGATGACCGGTTATTGCTCACTCATATCACAATTTGAGCATTTCTCCCCTTTCTGCACTGCAGGGCTGCTGATTCCTGCCAGCAGGCCCTCTGCACCACTGAAAACTACACCTTCTACTACCAGCAGGCCAGCTAGACTACCTGCCGTCCACCCCCCTGCCCGCTATATCAAAGTTTCTAGGTTCAGAAATCTCTTCAGTAGCATGAGAAAAGGTGAGACTGACATTTGAAAATCAAATTTAAGCTCTAAAGTGACACTTTGTTAAATGTTCTGAACTCTCTTCACAGGAGCAAAAGGATCCTCACAAACTAAAGTAAATCCTAGCGAAATTTGAAGGAAGTCCTAATATTTTAAATGGAAAATTTGGAATTTAATAAAGTTATTGTTCTTAGAGTGCTGTATTTGTGTTTTTATACAAACTTGTCGAACACCTACTACAGACAAATGATGCAGACACAGGAAGTTAAAACACTTTGAGACAAACTGTTAGGGTTGGATGTGGGTGAAAGCAACTTAAGATTTGTACATATTAAAGGTGGTAATGAGGATAAACCTGTTACTGCACCAAAACTACCTACTCAAAACTGCAGTTTTTAACCACCAGTAAACCTGTACTTTTTATGTAACTACTACTCATACTCTGCTATATTTCAGAGGAAAAAAAGTACCTCAGTATCATGCAACTATAGTATCCCATTACCTTGCAGGTAAGATTGTAAACTACACAAGTGTTAAGTAGTTCTGAGGTTTATTTGCACAAAAGCAACAGAACTATACAAGTTGTGTAGGTGAGATAAGAAACCCCTTGGCTATAAGGAATCTCACTTTAATAAGCAAATACAGAAGTCATATAAACAAGCAACAAAGGGTCAATAAACAAACAAAGCAAAAACAACTTTAGTTTTTGACTTTTCATAGGATAAGCCAGGTATTGCTAATAACACTAAACAATGGCTCAACTCAAGTGTTTCAGTGAGGGATCCAACAGGCACAATACCAGGAACCAGAAATCAAAGCAGTTTACGTAATTCATCAATCATCTAATCAGTGTAAGTAATATTTACACCTGATTTTTCTACTGTGACAAGTCAAAATGTCTTCCATGAAAAACCCCCATTGGTCATACAACCTCACAAGTCGTTTACAATGACTAACTGCTGTCAGGGCACAACCTTGGTGAAGGCAACAAGTGTGCAGATGGACTGTTTCTGACTATTTGTTCAGAAAATCTAAGTTGCACAAATAATTGTTGCATCAGCTGTTTAGATGGCCGGTGTCAGACAATCTTGCAGGCAAAGATGCTGGATGTGGAGGTCCTGGGCTGATGTGGTTACACGGGGTCTGCTGCTGTGAGGCTGGTTGGATGTACTGCCAAATTAATGGAAACAACATTAGAGACGACTTATGGTAGTTCATGGGCAACAGCTTTGGTAGACATTCCTGCAGTCAGCATGCCAATGGCACGCTCTTTTGAAACTTGGGACATCTGTGGCATTATGATTGATCAAACTACTTTAATTGTGACCAGCCCAAGGCACACCTGTGTAGTAATGATGCTGTTCAATCAGCATCTTGATATGCTACACCTGCCGGGTGGATGGGTTGTCTTGGAAAACAAGTGCTAACAAGGATTTTAACAAACTTGCGACCAAATTTTTAAAGAGACAAAAATTTAGATTTTGAGAATACATTCAAATCTATGGGAATAAAGTTGTAAAACTGAGAATAAAGTCGTAACTCTACAAGAATTAAGTAATAGATCTACAAGATTAAAGTAGTTAATCTACGAGATTAAAGTAGTTAATCTACGGGATTAAAGTCGTGAATCTACAAGATTAAAGTTGTGAATCTGCGGAATCAAAATTGTAAATCTACTGGATTAAAGTCATAAATCTATGGTATTAAAGTTGTAAATCTACAGGAATAAAGTCGTAAATCGTAAATCTACAGGAATAAAGTCGTAAATCCAGGGAATAAAGTCGTAAATCTATGAGAATAAAGTTGAAATATAAGATTAAATTCGTAATCTTTGGAGGAAAAAGGCCACAGATTATCACTGGAAAATCGGGTAACATTGTCTAAAAATTGACGAAGGGTGAACAGTGTTGCGGGTGGCAGTAATATAGTTTTAGCAGGACCAAAATAATACTGAAAACTGCCAACAGGATTTCAAGTCATACAACTACAGTTACAATGTCACATAAGGCGTTACCACCCGGAAACTGTTTATTGTATTCATTAATTTCTGCCAGTGGGTCACCAGAAAAATTATCCCCTGGAGGTTGTTGTGTCTAAGATTTTTTGTTCTTTGACATGGCCCTAATCCTTTTTGTAGATTGTATCTGCTGAGTGAGTTAAAAATCTTAGCTCTCTAACTTAAACCTGTGAGAAACAAACAAACTTCTATGTAAGGGAAAAATTCAAATATCTTTATTAGTTTGATAATGGTGAACAGGTAGATAAACGGGGTCTCTTAATCCAACCAGCAGGGGGCGCTAGCTGCTACCAGTTAGCTGCTAATGGCCGTGACAGTTTATTCTGGACTTTCTCCTGACAACATGTGAGGTCGCTACTTTGCCAGTTAATTGACTCTCCTCAAGCTGCTTAATTAAACAAGTCAACCATGAGCTACAGTGAAGGACAATGCGCCGTGAGTTTTCTGTCTAATTCGTCTTTCAGCCCAAAATTTACTGTGACGACACAAACATGGCCCCGTGTTTCTCCTCCAGCAGAGGTCCAGGCAGCCCACCCTGCCTCCTTACTCCAACAGGACCCTGCACCACCCCTCCTTCATGCCTCAGTACATGGCTGCAGCCTTTGCACACCATCACACGGACTTTACGAACCAAACAGGTGAGTCAGTTTTTACCCACATGTCTGTTTTTAAAGTTTCAGCTGAGCGCCCATCCTCTCCTCTCTTCCCCAGTCCATCCCAACATCCCAGCAGAGTTCTTCTACACTGATCCCACCATGGTCTGTGGGAGGAGGATCCCCAACATAGTCAGTGAGCTGAGGGTAAGTAAACTGTTGCCATGGATACCCTCATTCATACCTCCTATAACCTTGGGAGTTAGTTCTTAAAGACAGCATAAACACACACATTCATAAAGCTGAGTGTTGCAGAGATAGAGAATGTGATACAGTTTTGAAAATACAATAGTTAAATGTCATTTTCAGCACCACACATCCAAAGGGAATCAAGACTGGATGAACTACTAACTAATTAATGCAAAAATTAAGAATACAGGTAGTGAAAAGGTCCAGAACCCAGTTGTTATGAAGTAATGTGATCAGATTGGATCAGATCTTTACAGTAAAAAAGGATTCTGAAATCGGATTACATCAGTTTTGGTTTTGATCTGGATCAAATATTCAGCATGTGTTGTTAAAACGTTTCCGTGACTACACCTTCATCAGGCACAGTTTTGTAACAAAGAGAAGCCATCTTAAGTAGGGGTGTCACATTACCCTCTTGCAGTGGAAAGGCGTAAATATCAAACATCAATTTGTGTTACAATCAACAATATTATACATAGAGATAGAGGAATAAAGAAGTAAAAATTACTTCTTGCATACCTTTGATCCAAAAATGGGGATTACTCTGATCCCAGCAGAAAAGGGTGGATTCAGGGTGGAATTCAAGGACAAAATGCAATTAAGCTTTTAAAGTTGTTAAATATATATATACTAGGTGTGGGGGGAAAATCAATACAGTGTTTTTGTGTGGCAATATCGTATTGAGGCACAGATGCCAAGTATCGATTTTTTTATGACATACATTATTAATTTCCATACACAAATTGAACTTTTTGTGGTCCGTTAGAATAATATCAGTTGCTTTTTTCAGTTCACTAGATACATGTTGCTGCAATAATAATGACTAATGTGATAAACAGACCGAAAACTTTATATAACAGATGTTGACAAAGTTTTGTTTGGGGATATAAATTAGCAAATGAGGAAAAAGTAATAAATCACAATACATTGCAGTATATTTTATCCCAATACTCAGCATATTCCAACACATTTAAAATCCCAATAATATTGTATCGTGCCATAAGTATCATGTTAATATCATATGGTGGGGCCTCTTCGCCAAAACATTAAACCACTGACAGATGAAGTGAATACATCGATTATTTTTGTTCCAATGCACTGTTCTACTGGGAAACCTTTGGCCCTGGCATTCATGTAGATGCCACTTGATGCGCTCCACCCACCCGAACACTGTTGCAGACCAAGTATCCCTCCTCATGGCAATGACACTCTCTGATGGCGATGGCCCCCCAGCAGGACAATGCACCGTGCTACACCTCAAAAACTGTTCAGGAATGACCCAAGGAACGTGACAAAGAGCTCAAGGTGTTGAACTGGCCTCCAAATTGCCCAGACTCAAAGGATCCTCTGCCAACGCCCTGATGCCAGACACCACAGGACACCCCCCCAGAGGTCCTGTGTCCATGTCTTGACAAGTCAGAGCCAAGTCTGAACCAAGGAGGTTCCACTGAGGCCAGGTCGATGTCTTGAGCTCTTTGTCACGTTCCTTGGGTCATTCCTGAACAGCTTTCGTAGTGAGGCATTGGGCATTGTCCTGCTGTGGAGGGGGCCACTGCCATTGTGGAGTGCCGTTGCTCGGGGGTGTCTTTGGTCTGCAACGGTGTTCGGTTGAGTGGAGCGTGTCAAGTGGCATCCACATGAATGCCAGGACCAAAGGTTTCTCAGCAGAACATTGCATTGTTACCTTAAGACTTTCAGTACTGTTGGAGCCATATGTTTGATTTGTGTTAAATGTAATATCCCCCCAAGCCACTAGGTGGCTCATGTCACTGGCTGAGGTAGGTCATGGTATTTAATGATGAAACCATGACTGGACTGATGCACTGCACTCCTACTAACTGCAACAGTGGCTACAGCACACTGTAATCAGATGTGATATAAAATACAGTAGCATGTGGTGCTCTGTGCAGTGAGAGTGAACATCATTTTATGGTAAGGGACACTGTAATTTTTTTAATCAAACATTTATTTAGACTGTGAATGTATTGTGCTCAGGTTTAGGTGATGAGGGGGGTCCTGATGTTGTCCTCTGTGACCTTTGGGTGGTGGTGGGTGTAGAGGGTAGAGCTTATAGAGGGGCTCAGACAGAAGAGGACATTTAATAAGATCGGCTCAGTGCTGTCAGACAGAGCTAAGACCCTGACCAGGGGGCTGGAAGGAAATTGAGACCAGGGGGCTGGAAGGAAATTGAGACCAAAGGCAAAAAAAGGGGCAATGTGTTCTGACAGTGAGACATAGAGTCAGCTTTATAGCCTTTAAATTTCAGGGCAAACTATCAAAGACCTGAGATGTTTGTATACTGTAAAGGGATTCACAAAATAATTGGAGAGCAGCACAGAAAAGGAAAGAGCATAAAACAGATGGCGAGGATGGCAAGAAAACAAAAAATGTATTTCTGTAAAAGTAAATATTGCAAACTAGAGTTGTTTGAATGTATGTCATGTTAGTTGTTTAGAAATTAACAGATGTGTAACGCTGCACAAGTCCATACTATTAGCCTAAATCACATACTGGGGTCACAACCAAGCCCCTATAGATCAGATCCCATAGACTGCCAGTGTTTTCTAGGGATGTACACGATCAGTTGACTAGTTGATTAAACACTGCTACCCTTGCTAATCAGCATCAGAAACATTAGTCGGTTAAAAACTTTAATCATTTGGTAAATATGTATTTTCCTAAGAACATTGCTATACACCACCACACACTTCTAGTGGGTCACAAGAGATGATGGAGATATATCGCTTTTGTTGTATTTCTCCAGTAAAACCTCTCCGCCCTCATTTCTCTCCACCAGGCTTTCGATTGCTTCCAGCTCAACACTCCTCCACCAATTATGTCCGCCTGCCTGGCTCCACCAACCTGTCCTGACCCATTCAGATCAGCACCACACCCTACCCGGGATCTGGGCAGCCTCACCTTGAAAATAAACACCCTCCACCCTCAAGTGCAGCCAAACCAAGTCATCGTCCAGCTCACCCAGGAGGAGGACCAGGCCGTCACTAACCTACTGACACTGCACCACCAACAGCCGATACAGAGTGAGGACACCCTTACTGGTCCGCAAATGGACTTTTCCATCTCGTTCCTTCACCCTGAACTTATGGACTCGACGTCAGCTGAAGGAGACTATAACTTTAGTGATGTGCAGTATCCGAAGGAGGCCAGTTTGCAAAGTGAGTTGCAGCAGGGAGGATGTTGGTCGGACACGGAGCTTGAGGCAGCCAACACCCTCTTGAGTTGCTTCAGCGTGATGGAGAAGGACAAAATCTGGGCGCAGAACTGCAATACATCGGCGGTAACACTTCCTGATCCTGTGTCGTACCAGCGTCACGAGGATGCATCAGTGAGCACTGGAACCCAACAAGGATCTGAGACTTTGCCTCCATTAATAACTAATGATTGTACCCAAAACAACGTTGGCTACGTCAGCTTCAGTTGTGCCAGGGAAGATGGAGAACAAGGCTGGGGGGATTTGGGATTTGTGGAGGGAAGGGATGCTGATGTCCATCTGCCAGTTGGCGAGTTGTCACCGTGCTCAGACTCTAAGGTAAAGCGCAGTTTGAGTGCCGCTGGAGATTATTTCGAAGTAAAGGATTGGACGCTCTTAGAGTCTGAGGACGATGCTGTGCATGTACTCTTGAGCCTCGGAGAGACAGGAGCATTGTCTTAAACTTGAGGGTCTTCTCGTCCCAGGGTGAGTTTTTAAGGGACTTTTTCACTACCTCGTTCTCATAATGGAAACGACCAGTTGAGGGTTTTTTGCAGTGGTTTAATCTTTAATGTCTTTGACCCAGTATACCCTGAAATATTGTTTCCCAGTCTACATTTGAGTATTGGTTATTTACTGTATCAGTGTTAGATAAAAATAAACAGTTGAGCCTCGAGCTAAAAAGACACACATTTTTATTAAAAGCACTTCTACTGTTTTTGAAGGAGAGAACCCCCCCCCCACTCATTATTTACAACATATCGTACATTTACAGTCTATCCACAGACGACAACAAGCTGCAGGGGGAGCTACAGTATTATTCCACAACGGCTACTGACACAAGCTAACAAGCTAACGTCATAATGGCAGTACAGCTCAGCCCACATTGACATGCATTTTAAAAGCTCTTGTGCTTGATCCTGATAGAAGTCCCGGTGTGTAGACCTGCGTTCTGAGTTTATTCAAAGGCACTTCCTGATTAGATTTCTTTTAACAGTAACGGTTTGTTACGTGGTGAGATAAATTCCTGTTTCAGTGAAGACGATTCATTTACAGGATTCTTGTATCATAAAAACATGTCATATCTTGTATTCTTGGCCACCATGGTGACACCAGGTTGTTGTGCATGTCAGAAATGAGAGGATCTAACTTGTTTGTGCATGTGACGAGTAGGACACAAGAGGCGTTTGCAGGAACACCCAACTCTTTTCTTCGCAGCAGGTCTGACGTGCACAATCAGGTCTGGCAGTGGCGAGAATGATTGGCATTTCAAATGTGCAGTTTCAGTTTGTGCAGAGCAAAGGTTAACGCAGGGCTACATGCTCACAAGAGGAGGTACACTCAAGATGCTGATATCTGTTATATAATGCATGCATGTTCACATAGTTTCTGTCAGTGCCAGTTGTAAATGATCTACCTCGAGCTCCCAGCTGCTTAAGTGCACACTCACGTACTTGATGACTGCAGGTCTGTTATGACGTCTCATGATCGTCACCCTTCTCCTTTTATCTTTCATTTCCCGGTTATTAGAAACCGACACTTTAACTATAAAGTCCCTGAATAGTCTTTGTACAGAGTTAACTCCTGAAGAGTTTGTATCCATGACAACAACTCAATGTAAACATCCTCCATCCATCGATCAATGAGCGGTGTTGGCCTTGCTGTTGGCGACCAAGCTCGCAGCCTGCATGACTCTGTAGCGCTCTCGGAGGTTTCGCCGCCTCACATGCTCGTTGGTGATCTCTATGACGTTTCCTACGGGGAACCAGCCCTTCTGACCGTCGGACAGGCGGATGCCTTCATAAAAGCCTAGGAGGAAGTAGGAGGAGAGGAAGGGGGGGTGGGAGGAGAACAAACAAGGGAAGATTGGAGGTTTCTGTATCGTTCATGCAGAGAAAGTGAAAACAAATCAATAAACTGCTAAGGTGAGAGGGTTGGAGGATTGAGGCAGTTACGAGGATCGGGTTGTATAAACAAGCAGAGTCAAAGGAAAGGGCATAATGATACAAAGTCATGTCAGTACGTTCGACTTCCACTGTCTGTTCCACATTTTAAACCTTCGTAATCTGCTTAGATCCACAGACACTGATAATGCCAAATATAGAGAAAGTGGAAAAATTAATTTGACGCAAGAACAGATTCATATCACTTTAGTTTCAGCTGCAGTTTTGTTCTGTAAAAGAGGAAATGTTTATAATCCTTTTATGATCTTTTTTTACATGTAACGGTCAGCTTGTTTCCATGACAATCTGAAAAACAAATTAAAAAACAGCTCTTTGGTCCAGGTTTCCCTTCATGTTCTTACCCTCATTGGCTTTGCGGATGACGTTGATGATCTCAGTGGGCTCCAATGTGAGCTCGTCTGCCTGCTGGGCAATGTACTGCTCCACGCACTGCACCTGAGGACAGTCTGACACACACACACACACACACACACACACATAACCGTAAGAAACTTCGGATACAAAACACAAACAACCACAAACTGTAGTTTCACTTTGTGTGCATTGTGTGTGCGTGTCCTCACCCCAGTCCTCGTAAATCACTTCATTGTCGTCTGTGTCTGGGTTGGTGGGGTTGGGGAAAGCTGCCATCCACCTGTGCATGTCTGACCTGTTGACAGAAACAGCTTATGAAATAACAATCAAACAGATTTGCATCACTTTTGTTGCAACATGAAGGTTGTATTTTGGTGAAATGCAAATGGAAAATCGTGTATCAACAATGTCTCATATTGTATTTAAAGCTCCTTTGTGGACATTTTTCATGTGACTGCTGTTGGAATTTGTATTTTATAGTGTATGTAGAGCGTAAGAATAGATTTACTATTCTTAGGTTCTTAGAGCTACTCACTGGGTGGGAGCTTTGAGCAGCCTCTCCATCATGCGTCCCTGGTGGTTTTCCAGCAGCGTGAGGTTGAAGCAGTGTTCGTATGGGCCGCAGCTGCCCCCACTTTCATCTATAGACTGCACCTGCACCAGAGAGCGATGGGCGTGATCCAGTACCACAAAACGCTCTGCACTGTTTCAAGACAAAGAAGGGTGAGTTGTTTTTTTTGTTTTTGTGGATAAAGCAGGAACATATTTGTGATAGTGATAAACAGTGATAAATACTGAAGGTTTATGTATTGAGGTTTATTTTATATGTTCTGTGTCATTGTTTCTTTTCCTATCTGCTGTCTACGTTGCATCAACAGCAGTGTTTGAAATCTACTCTTCTCTTCCTCTCACTTCTCTTTAAGCACTACTTCGTAATACATTTGAGGAAGTTTGGAGTCATTTTGCTAGTGATAACACTCTGTTTAAGAGTCATGATTGCTTTTGCGGTCAGTGGTCACATTGTCCATGGTTAAGGTGGCATTATGAAAGCAGGTGGAGAACTTTCCTCTGCATAGCTTCCAAGAGGACTGGCTGCATTCTTATACAGCCCAAATGTGAAGCACCGTACTGAACAGTGAGATAAGTGGCATTACTTTATATCTATTATTTTCCAGAAGCAGCTTGAGCAAGGCTTACTAGCTTTTTACTGGCAGTAGTTGACCGTTGGGTGCTGATTCAGCTCTGCCTCATGAATTATAGGCAAAGATGCTTAATATTGCAGGGCACAGCGTGCTGGGGCTGATGTTTGACACACATTGTTTTATGTAGGTCATTGTGACGTGAGGAAGTGTTTGGCACAACTTGACTTCTGCAGAAGTTTAAGAGGAACGTGGCTGAAATAAATTTCCCCAGACGAAGACACATTCTGAAGAATTCAGCCTGACAGCAAACAACATTTCAAGCAGCTTCACAAGCACAGACGAGATTCCAATGTTAGATTAAAATCATGGGAGCTTTATCTCGATTGGCGCACCTCCGTGATCTGGATGGTTTGTTGTAACGTGGTCATAAAACTCAATCCGAGCTGTCTTAAATCAGTCTTTCCCTCATCCTCACATTACAACAAAATCAAACATATTTAATACTATCAGTATCACTATTTTAGTGAGAAATCTTAATTTTGAATTGGTTTACCCCTGATTCCCATGGTCTCCTACTACTATTATAACACAGCAAACCAACGGAGGCTAGTAGCGAGTTTAGGCGACAAAATCCAACATGTAAAGTTTGTAGGCAAACACAGTTTATCTTCATTACTAGATGTCGAATTCACAAAAAATACTGTCAGCATATGACGCCTTTAATCTTGTGTTTCTAGAGTTATGTGTGAGTGTGTGACTAAAAGCTCACATTGTCTTAAGATGTGAGAGGGTTTCTTTTCAAAGTCGTCTAGTGTATGGTAGGCATAAGAGTCTACAGCCATGCTATGTTAAACTAGTTATACTAGCTCTAAACAGAAAGTACAGCTGAGTCTGATGGAAATGTCATTTGGTTTGCAGGTATTTGGTCTTAAGCCAAAGGTTGGACGACTTGAAAATGTGGCCTGATGCCTCTAGGGGAAACGTCGGAGGATCACAAAGTCACCAAGTGGTGGACCTACCAGCCTACCCCAAACAAACACATTGCCCTCCCTAGAGCCACGCCACTAGCATGTGTCTCTAACTGGTGTTGAACATCAGTCAGTTCTGCCTCACCCTTTCTTGGCAGCGATGAGGAGCAGATCATTGAAGAGGAAGAGGTAGACGGGGATGAACTTTGCCCTCATGTTGAAGAGAGTTCCTCCTTTGGACATTTCCTGCAGCTCTCCCTTCTTCTCCAAGTATCGTGTCTGGGAGATGATCGGGATAGCCTGGAGAGGAAGACACAAGCAAAGGAAGGACCGTTTAGCTCCTTTACAAAATAAATGTGCAAGTAGTTCAAGTCCAACTAAAATTCTAACAAATAATGCAAATAATGTGTGTAACTTTACCTTGAGCTTGTCAAATTCCAGTGTTTGAGAGACATGAATCAGCTCTTCCATCTGTCTCATCTTTCCCACCTGCGTGTTACACTCGTCGATGATCTACAGGAGATCATAGGAGAGGAAAAAAGAGAAAGAGAAGAGTTGAAATTTGCAACTACCTGCAATGCAGCGGTCTGCAATTATCTGAAAACCTGCCAGTTTACACTAATGCGACTAGAGGAGACAGTGTATTGTCTCCATAGCAACAACTGTACTTCCATTGTAACTTTGAGCCATTTTTCAACCTGGCTCCTGTTTCCCCATGTTTTTGTGTCTAAGTGACAAATGGGAACAACAATATCCAGTATTGAGAGAGAGGGCAAGTGTATGACAACATTACTGAAAGATCCCTAGAGATAAACCTTTTTGTTAAAGAATAAGATCCTTTAGTTTAACCAGAAAGGGCCCCACAATTGCTATCGGCAAAGCCACCAGACTCCATTGAAATAAACAGTGATTTCATCATGTATAGAGTCAGAATATTTTCACATCTAACTGGGTGAATTAAGGTTTTATTTCAGTCAAACCAGAGCTGGTGATTGTTCAGTCAGTGTAAAGACAAGTTGTTTGTTTTATTTTGCTTCTGTTGACTTTGAATGAAGTTTGTTTTACCATGATAAAATTACTGTTTATTTAAATGGAATCTGGTGGCTTTGACGATGGCGATTTCGGGGCGGTTTCTGGTGAAACAAAAAAGATCTTACTCCCTGAGAAAGGTCTGTCTCTATGGGGTTCTTTTGCATGATGTCATCAGACACACAAAAACAATCTGAGCCTGTCAGTGGACGTACACTGCTTGTACATTGCAGCACTCTCGCTCAATACTGGACCAGTTTCAAAAATTGTTTTCAACATTAGTCACTGAAACACACAAACATGGTAAAAGAGGGTCCAGGTTGAAAAACACAGGAGTTACCCTTGAATCTACAGATTATTTTTCTCTCCACACTTACAAACCTCACATTGCCTTCAGCTGTCATTACATAAAACTGGCTGCTCCTCATTGGGAGCATCAGGTTCGTTCCTTACACAAATGTCTCCCTGTTTGAGAAAACTCACACTCTCTTTGTCCTTAGTGACACGTATGACTCACTGTCACTGCGGAGCTCATTCAATAGGAAATCCTTCACTCAGACAATGGCTGACGTCAAATATCCAGAGGCATGCGAAGCACTCGGGAGTCAAATGATATGGATTTGTAGGCAGACAAGAGGGTGAAGAGTGAGGGGCGTTTACCTTCGACACCGAAGCCAAAGACTTGGAGGCTGTCTGCTCCTCATTCGTCCTCTCCTTTGTTCTCTTCAGGATGTTCTGAAACAACAAACAACTTCTTTTCTATTTCTGCAACGGACAAACAGCATCGACAGGATACATTTTTTCCATCTACATGCAAATAAGGTCATGAGGTTGAGCCAAGGTGTGCCCATGTGTTTGCTCGTAGGTCAAGAGGCAGTGACGGGGATCAGGGGAAGATTACGCTGAAATGTTGACATTCCACGAAGCAACACACCGTGATGAAGTCAGACTATTGGCTTTCAATGGCGTGTAGCACGAAAAGAGAAGGGTCAGTTGTACAGAATGTACTGCGGCGATCCGTTCAGACACTTGAGGAAATAATTAAAAGGTTGCAAAGACTAACTGCATTGTGGTCACATACCAGTGACATAACTGTGACACAGACCACTTGAGCTTCTTCCTTAAAGGAGAGGAAAAACACCTGCACACTGACTCAAAACCACAATCTGATTAGTCATTACTACCCTACAAAGATCAAAGATAGCGTGCGGGAATGACTTTTCTACAGATGCTGTTTTCTAGCCAAGCCTTGCATGCACACATGATGTGTATAATTATGTTGTTACTTTTCTACTTCAAAAGATTAACCAACATTTTGGGAAATATCCTCGTTTGGGAGTCAGATGAGAGGACTGGCTACAACTCATATGCCTCTATGTTAGGTATTGAGCTTAACCTAGGAGGCAATTAGCTTAGCTTAGCTTAGCTTAGCTTAGCTTAGCATAAAGACTGGAAACAGGGTACCAAAGCTAGCTACTCTGGCTCTATCCAAAGTTTAAAAAAAATCGATATAAGCCTCTAGCTCAGTGATTAAAATGTTGTGTCTCTGTTGTTTAATCTGTAGAAATTGAAATATAAAAATGCTCAATTGTGGTTTAGCTGGGTGCTTATGACCTGTAGCTATATTTTGGCTAACAGCAGTCAAACACAGAGTCAGGCTACGATACTTGGCAAATTGCTAGATTCATTGAACTATGTCTTAACTATTAAAGTCAGGCTTCTCACACAGTTCTACTAATGAATTTTCCAAAATTTTTCCTTAGATTTTACCCCATTTCCATGACTTTATGGAAGTACTTTAACATGGGTTGGCCTATATAGCAATACAGCTATACATTATTAAACATGCACTTTACTGTTAAATGTATAGATGTTCAGACCATGACACCTATTGATTCATTGAAGTTTGTATATTTGATGAAATCACCAGGTGATGTTAGGCTAAGTGTTGTCTATGTCTATAAATAACCAACCTGTAAATAGCCAGCTGTTTGATCTACAGGCTGAGATTTCGTTGGAGACGACAGCTCAACTGTATGACTGTACTGCAGCAGCCCCCCACTCAAGCTAACGTTAGCTATGCATCAGTAGTAACCAGCACCATTTCAAGATTCACCAAACTGACAGTGAATATTAACGTATCTTATGTGCTTCAAATTTCAGTGTAAAAAGCCTTGGTTAACCTGCAAAAACACAACAGCTTTTCGGAATTTTCATGTTTATTTACTGATTTGACAAAGAGGATACAGCCTTGGCGATGATGCGATGCCGGGCTGGACAATGTGTATCATGTAATACTGGGGACGTTTTAACGGTCACACAACACAACACTAGATTTTAAATTAGTAATACAAGGAACGTATTTTGCAAAACGTTAACACGTGTTTTGGACAATCCATCCATCCATTTTCATCCACTTATCCGGGGCCGGGTTGCGGGGGCAGCAGGCCAAGCAAAGCATCACAGACATCCCTCTCCCCAGCAATGCTTTCCAGCTCCCCCTGGGGGACCCCGAGGCGTTCCCAGGCCAGATGAGATATGTAATCCCTCCAGCGTGCTCTGGGTCTGCCCCGGGGGATCCTACCAGTGGGACGTGCCCGAACCACCTCTAACGGGAGGTGCCCAGGAAGCATCCTGATCAGATCCCCGTATCACCTCAACTGACCCCTTTCGACATGAAGGAGCAGCTCCCTCCACATGTCCGAGCTCCTTACCCTATCTCTAAGGCTGAGTCCAGCTACCCCACAGAGGAAGCTCATTTCAGTTGCTTGTATCCCCAACCTCATTCTTTCGGTCACTACCCAGAGCTCATGATTATAGGTGAGGATTAGGATGTAGATGCTTCGCTTTCGATTTACTGATCCAAAAGCTGTTTTGGACAATGTCTGTTCAAAACGTTTCCGAAACATTTTGCTTACTCGAAGCCATTTCCAGGCCAAAAAGCAGTTTTTCTAATTTGGTTCCATGGGAATCCTGTAAACGGGAAACAGACATCTTTTCAGTCCCCCACCACAGTTTCCCAGTGGTATTATTGTTGGCACCACTGTCGCAAAGACAACCAGTTCGCTTTCCGTTGTCTTCACAGCCTAGCAGCTACCAACGACAGAGGACACATTGCTTTTGTTTTCCACAGTTGTTCCACTGTCTGCCTTTTCCGCCACTAGTGATAGTAACTGCAAAGAACTCACACTTTCGTAACTGTGGATAGCTACGAGAGCTGTCCTCTTGCTGTTTTGATTTTGTAATGGTTGATGCATTCTCTTTGTGATGTAAGTCAGGACTTCATTTTCCTAGGTGACCGTACCTGGTTGCAGTCATTATTCTATAGCCATTACATTGTGTGAACAACATTTACTTAATGATGATAAAGCAAAAAAACATTACCATTGTTCCACTATAAAAACATTTCTACAACAAGATTTAACCAGTGTTCCTGTGATGTTTCTCACCTCAATGAGCATTTTGATGCGTGTTATTCGCTGGAAGGGCAGCAGCAAGAAGGACATGAAAGGCAGCCGCTGGCATTGAGGCGACTCTTGGAGACGAGTGATGACTGAAGCAAACTGAGAGTTGTTCTTCCTGTAGACACACATATATGGTATGTAATGCAGCTGTAAGATTCATATGGTTGTAAAACAGATAAAGGAGAGAGCACGGTGGTTTCAGACGATACAACATCTGACATATAGTTTTCTTGGCATATACAAAATGCTGTCGATAGATACAACGGAGAGAAGGATTTTCCCCAAATTCCCAGAAATCTTAAACTAGTATAATTATAACAACTTTAGAAAATTCCTTACATGAGTGAAGTGTAGGTCTTCTCCTGGTAGATCTGGTTGCGGACGTAGTCGATGTAGGCAGGGAAGTTGTGCTGGGCGTGGTAGTGGATAATGTCACAGATGTCAGGGAAGACCAGGTCCTTGAATATGCGGTCCTCCAGGTCCTTCAAGAACCTGTAGAGTCAGACAGCAAAGGGTTCATCAGACACATAAAACCTTGTTGAACCATGAAGACAAAGACTTACAATGCCTTAACTGACCGTGGCCCGGCCTCAGTTCAGGAAATGACTCATTGCATTTTTCCTTTTCCGTCCTATCTCTTGGTCGTGAGTGACCTCATGCTAGATCAAGTCATAAATCACCTTCCTATTTCCCTTTTCCTTTATCTCCCTCCATCCTGCCATTTCTCACCTCTCGCTGACCTCTCGGACCCTCAGGATGTTGGAGAAGAGGGTTTTCTTGTCTCTGATGATCATCGTCTCCTCCAGCTCCCGGCTGTCCAGGAAGTGTTCGGTCAGGACTCGCAGGGATCGAAGGTAAGAGGCCTCAGATGTCAAAACCTCGAACATACTCTGCCAGGGAAAAAATATTAACTTTAGGCTTAAAATTATACTGTGGTGCATCCTATTCTGCACAGAAAGAGCAGGGCTTCTTTCTATCTGTGGTTTCCTGTATAAAACATTTGCAATAGTTTCCTACTTGGATGAGCAAAAATTCAGGGTTCTTTCTAACACCAGCATTTAAAATATTCCTTGTAAATGCATCACTAATCTGTCACTTCCTGTACTTAGAGGGATTTTTCCACTTGAAAAGTCCTGCCTGATGTTGGAAAGTCGGAGCAGTGACTGTAAAAGCTTTCATGAACTCGG
Source organism: Epinephelus moara (assembly GCF_006386435.1). Lineage (NCBI taxonomy): Eukaryota > Metazoa > Chordata > Actinopteri > Perciformes > Serranidae > Epinephelus > Epinephelus moara. The sequence goes on from NC_065522.1 coordinate 18,140,649, forward strand.
GACAGGAGAGTGAATCGATATTATATTACAGGAGTGAGTGATACCGTGAGGCCAAGTGGACCTTGATTTAAATAAAAATATCACATTATTACTTTAAGATGTGATTTAAAACCTGATACTGCAACTCTCCCCATCTCTCATCATTGATCTCTCCTCAGTACATTAGCCTCTCCCTCCTCTCCTCACATCAGTCCCTCACCTCCTGGTACTTGCACTGCTCAGGGGTGAGCTGCTCCAGCACCCCTGCCTCCCGAACAGCTGGGAGGTCCTGCCACAGTGTGCTCTGGCCCGGCGTTGGAACAGGGCTACTCCTGGGTGCTCCGTTACCAGTTGCAGTTCCAGTCCCTGACTGACGGGCTGTCCAGTCCATGGCGTAGTCCGCACTGGTTTTACTGATGTTGCGACAAACTGTCTGCCGTCGGATCTCCTTGGTGATGACGGTGGCGCGGTACGTCTGGTACAGAGGCTCTAAGGGGACACAGGTCACAAATATTCACAATTGTAGACCCCACAATATAATGGTGATGGCTAACATGACAACATACTGACAATGTGTTTCAGTGGCCTGATTCATCTTTGTCTTTTTATGTTTTGTTTGTTACAGGTGTCAGCCTTACCATCCTGCAGCCGGGACTCCCAGTTGAACGAGGACTCCCTCCTGAGGGAGCCGCTCCTGACTGGACGCCTGAAACAAAATAGTGAATGACAAAGTTAATGACTCCTCCGTACACACAACAACACCAGTCTTCACTTAAAGGATATGACCGATTCTATGTTTTTCTTCTTGTCAACATATCCCATAAAAAGCCAAAACCAACAAGGTGTCAACTGCATCTCTTAATACTACCCAACGTCTGTACTCTGACTGTGGCTCTCAGCCCATTTCTTCCAAATTGAGACTTGAAGGGAAACATAGCAACTTTTTGTGTCTAAGTGACAAATGAAAACAGTTTTTGAAATTACCCCAATATCGAGAGAGAGCGCTGCAGCTGTAGCAGTCAAACAGGCTGCACTGTTCTTCCAATGGGCAAGTGTGCATACTCAATTTAAGTCCACTAAAAGTTCTTGTTTTGCCACTGACAGGCTCAGATTGTGTCTGATAACATAATGGAAAGGACCCTACAGAGAAATTACAGTTTTTCTGTACCTTTCATTGGTCTGTTTGTCATTGTGACCAAGACTCGCTCAAGGAGAAGTCTCATGAGAGGTGACTTCTTGTGGGAAAAACAACAATGGAAACATTAGTGAGGGTTGGAGACAGGACTACTGGGAAGAGTTTGTTGTGTTGGAGAACAGAAAGTGAAGCTAAGTGTTATCGTAAGAATTTCAAAGTCATGGCTGAAAAGTTGGCTGATGTTTACAATGTGGAAATGTCAGCGAGATTTCAGAACAAGATTTCTCCTTGAGTGAGACTTGGTTGCACACATCAACAAACAGACGGGATGAGTAAAAGGGTCTCTTCCATTATGTTGTCCGGCACTTAGAATAACAATCTCAGTCTGCCAGTGGCAAAAACAAGCTCTTTCAGTGGACGTAAATATACAGTGCAGGGATTACATTGCCGCCTGTTTCTCTACTACGGCTGCAGCAGTCTCTCTTAATACTGGACCAGTTTAAAAAATTGTTGTTTCTAGTAGTCACTTAGACACTAAAACATGGGAAAATATGATCCAGATTACAAAAAAAGTAGGGCCGCCCCCTATTAGTCGACCAAACGTTAGTCCGTGCTCTTGAAAGCTGGCACAAAAAAGCCACGAGAGTAGCATCCAGCGCCCGACCTCACATCTTCCAGGCGGTTAAAGACACGGCATGTGTACGGCCCCTAATTTCCAGGGCTGGTACCTGCAGTTATTCCATAGGCTAGTTAACAACATGTCAGGCAGGAAATCCAAAGTGTGGGATCATTTTGAGAAGGTGAAGGACGAACCCAAGGTGATACGTAAACTCATCTTCATTGGTCGACTACAAACATGACGTATCATCTGAAACATGGAAGTAGCTACATGCCCATTAGCCACTTAGCTTGATTAAAATAAGCTACGGTGCCCATGTTCATGGCATTAAAGAAGCATGTCATCCAGTGCAACAGTGTGGCTCATTGGTGTGTGTTTGGACAATAATGGATTTCTATGACTCAGAGGATTAAGCTACACCAGGCAGACAATACCTGTTAAAAGGATCAGTTCATTGATGGTTTTGGTCTTTTCATGGGATTTTTTTTACAAATAGAAAAACATAAAACATCCTCAGCCTTATCCTTTTAAACAATTGAACTCACGGTTCTTCAGCTGTGTCCTCTCTCTCTCCTTCATTCCCTCCATTCTCCTCTCCTTCTAAAAAGACGAATCCATGTCATCATTGCTTTTGATTACACAGAAAATTAGCACTTTGTAAATCATTCATGTCTCATCAGGCAAAAGTAATAATGTTTGTTCACTACAAACCTTTTTTCGGTGTAAGGGATTGCAGTGAGGCACTGCTGAGCCTCCTGGGGTCTGTCTTTGGCGGTGGAGGTGGGGGTCTGTGAGGGCTGAGTGGGGGTGGAGTGGTGGCCCGCTGGGGGCTCAGCCCGCTGGTAGTAGAGCCGCTGGGGGACGAGGGCCGCAGGGTGCGCCACTCCTCCAGTGTGGGCTGGGGGAGAGGAATGCCGCCACGGTGCACTGGCGTGAGGCTGCGGCTGTCCTGAGCCACAGGCATCCTTGGCGGGATGGCAGGCGGCACGTCCTCTGGGCTGGAGATGGGTTCTATGTTCATCTGAAACTCAGATGTTGGGTCTGAGGTGCTGTAGGAGAGTTTAGACCGGCGGGCTGGTTTGCGCACTTTGATTTGAGGAATTTCCAGGTGTGTAATATCCACTGTGGTCTTTTTAGGAGTGGGGTCAACCACTGGCACCGGAAGTGTGGCCTCATAAATGTTTTCTTCTTCGTTTTGGGTGGGTAAGTTGTGGATATGTGGTGACTGAGCTCGTTTTGGGGGAACAGGGGGGGACTGAGAGCGAGTGACAGCGAGAGAGGTGAGAATAGAGTGAGGGCCGGGGTCCGAACGTCTCCTGTGACCGTCGGCGATCAAAATATCCAAACACTGGTGGAACTTTGCCTTTTCTTGTTTCAACACTTCACCCTCATCGACCACTGACGTCCTGTCCACCTCATCCCCTGCCTCGCTGTCCCCTTCCCCTCCCCTCACTTCCACATCAACCTCCTCCCAATCCTCCACATCCTCTTCCCTCTCCTCTTCCTCATCAGTCTCAACCTCCTGTCCGCCTCCATCCTCCTTCTCCCTGCCCTCATCCGCGTCCACGGGCACCCATATTAGTTTCATGCCAGGCCACTGGAGGTGGCACACACAGCTGCAGCTTGGGTCGCAGCATGGACTGAGAGGCGTGTTTGGACTGTGCTCCGCCTCCACTTCACCTCCCCCAGTTAGCTGAATCTCCACCTCTTTCCCGTCAGGCTCTGCATCGAAAAGAATCAACAAAGATTAACAGATTTGAAATGTTAATGATATTTTAGTCCTACCTAATGTTACTGTTGAAGGAAACACTGAGATGCCTATTTTCCTTCAGGCTAAGCTAACGGGTGTGAATGACCCGTTTCCTGCGCACTGCTTTCCTACATGTGTATCCCCAGATAGGGCAGCTCACTTTCATTAAGAGCTTTTTTTTTCCAGCTACACATGGCACACACTGGACTGTCTAGTCAGCAGTTCATCACTATGCAAATACAGCCCATCTGCAAGTGGTGTCTTCAAATATTCATGGAAAGTTTGGAGCATTTCATGGGGGGGGAAATCCAATATTGACAAAAGGAAATGGAAGAGGTGGAAGAAAGAGAAAGGAGAGAGAGGATGAAGGTTGAAGGGGTCAGTGCGCGAAGACATTAAAGAAGAAAGTCAGTGAGAGATAATGACGGGGTGTTTTGAGGTCAAACTAAATCTTACTATAAACCAACACAGATGTCTTTTTAGAATATATATATTTAAATAAAGATGGATAGAAGATTGAACTTTTTACACTTTTATTTTTTAATGCAACTGCATTAATTCAATAAGAACCTGTGATACTTTCTTTTGTTACTAATGTAGGAGTTGCATTAAAGCTTAATTCCATCTCTGATATAGCTTCAATATCACCAGTAGGGATAAAACCATTAGTCGATTAACTGATCAGTTGATATACAGAAAATAAATTAAAGTGTTTTGATACTGGATTAATCGTTGAAGCAATTTTTCGGCGAACCACTGGCGGTGAATAAACAGGAAACAGCTGATAGCAGGAATTAGAGAGCAGCTAGTAGCAAGAGGGAAACGCAAACCTGAAAGACACTGTAAAAATGAGCAACTGGGGAGACAAGGAATTGCGCGCCCTGCTTGTCCTCGCAAACGAAGAGGCAGCAGGAGACCAGCAGGTGCCGTGTTTAGCAATGTTCAATCACTGGTCTGAGTCTGGCTTTGAAGAGAATGATACAATGGCTTTATTTTCCCATTGAAAATCACTCTCTGACATAAAGGTAAAGCAGTGAAAATACTCAGTGAAAAATAGCATTCACTTCAACTAATATTGATTTTTTTTTTAAGTGGGAATTTACTCAACAGCAGTACATTGCTTTGCTTCCGTGTCGGACTCCAGCCTGCGTCTCCAAACTGGGGATGTGCTGACTGACATCTACTGTTTGATAAGTAACTTAGACAACCTCACTTCAAAAAATCTGAACTATCCCTTTAAAGGCTTCTTGTTGCTCACAGAGAACCAAAACAAAGAAGTGAAAGCACAGTGTACATATATATACCTTGGGAGGGGACACACAAATCTCTATTTAATCAGGTGGCCAATAAAATGTCTTTGGCTTCCTCTTTTGGTGAGTCAGCAAAGGACGTCCCCGTGTCAATGAGATACAGTTTAAAATGGAAAGGTAGTTTCAGTGTGCTCTACTATACGACCATGTAATCACAAACACCATCACGAGGACGAGGAGATAACAGATATAAATGCTTCTGTGTTATTCTCTTTTACTGTAAGTAAGCACAGTGGGCATCACTTCCTGCTTTCACATTACTCAGGAGCATGCACACACACATATACTCCCTCTTGCCAACACACAGAGACGTGATCAGCTGACTGACAGAACCTGTTTACTGCTGTTGGTGCAGCTTAGCCAGCAGCACCACACCTGTCTGTTTTAGAGCTCACGGTCAGAACAATAACCTGACTGCACTGTAGATTAAAATCAATGAATGTACGCACGCACACTCATATGCAAAACCCTGTACTTACACACTTTCTGAATCGTTCATTAAATGTAGTCATGCAAAATTCTCTAAAACTACAATCAGTGCAGTGTCTGTTAAACCGGCCCTGACTTTAGTTACACTGCAGGTTGTGTGAGACTCAGAGGATACAAGGAGTAAAATACGGTTTATAGCTTTATCTGATCTTTGTCCAGCAGACTGCAGACTAAGAGCTGCGATAAGTGTCTGCAATTGTGTGACACATTTTAATTTCATTTTCAAGAAGTCACATGACTAGATGTTTACCATATCAAGCTGAACGAGCTGGAGGAGAACTGCTACCTGCAATTGTTTTAGTGCTACCCTCGCCTTAATGTGTGCATATTTTAAAGATTTGCGGTGAAAATTTGGACACCAGGCATTAAACGTACAGAGCACAGGAAAGTACTGGTGACAGTTATCTATAGTGAAAAACATATATACAAAAAAATACTAAATAAAAAATGAAAAAAGCAGCAGACAGAAACATCAAGACCCAAGTAAAACCCACTGTACCTGATCGACCTCCTGTCGCACTGATGCCATCCTCCTGCTCTCCTCCCTCCGTCTCTTTCTGCTTCTGCAGGATACGACTCCTCTTCAAAGGCAGCGGAGGCGCCTTCTCTCCCTCATTCCCAAGCTGAAGCTGCAGACTGGCGCGGCCCGGTTTGGGCTTCACCGTCGGCGGCCTTTTGGATCGTTTAATTGCTTTTACCTCTGCAGTACCATTGGTGGATTTCTCTCCTTTTTCATTCGACTCCTTCTGGCTAAACTTGTTCACAATCCTTTTGACCTTCCCTCCAGAAAGGCTCGCGCTGCTGCTCCTGTCTCCCAGAGGAGGGGAGCTAGTTTGTGATGATGGTTTTGGGGGGATCTCCGGTCTCGGTTTGGCGTCAGTTTTGAGGGGCACGGGCGACGGGGGCCGCTGGGATGCTTCCTGGACGGACATGGCAGCTGGAGTGTTCTCTTGTATCGGTGTGTTTAACTCCCAGCTCTGACCAATGTGTGGTCAGGCTTTGAGGGCGTAGGTCAATGTTATTGTGTCATCATCACCTGATGGGTGAAGAAAGAGGAAAAGAAAGATTAAAACCAGTTGCATTTGATGCCTTTATTAGATAGTAGAGAGCTAAAAGGGAATGAAGGTAGAAAGAGAGAAAGGTCTAGGAAAGAAGAGATAACGCAGTGAACGCCTTAAACCTCGAGGTCAGTGGTTCTAAACCTTCTCGTCTTGTGACTCCCTTAAAAAGCACAACCCACTTTAATCACAGTCATTTTCTGTAGCCGAACTAAACATTTACACGTGCAATAAACACAACATAATTCAGTATTTCCATTACAGTATAATCCCACAACCAGACTTTGAACTCTGCATTACAATCCCCCACTGTAAGGCCTCATAGGAGACTGAACTTTGCACTGTAAGGAGCCCACTCATTGAGTGAGCACACGTCCCCGCAAAGAAAACAAGAGATAATGCAGAATCAGCTGAGTAGCTGAAGTTGACAGGTCTGTTTACTGCACCACAAAAAGACGCAGTGGAGAGGTATCCAGCCATGACTAGAGAGAATTGATTTTTCCCTGATGTCTCTGTACAACTCCTTCAGTTGTTGTCTATTAATGACTCACAGCTGAAAGGCATGATCTTATTTATTCATTTACTGCCTGGGATGCTGATCAAACACAAGGTTTCGATTTCAGAGAAGGTAGCTGTCAGTGAGAGTCAGCCTATGGAAGCTATTTTCAAATGTAATATTAATACAGCTGGAACGTCTCTGTAAAAGGAAATCAGCTAACATAAATGTCAGTTCTTCTTCGGTCTGCCGTTAATCCATGCGTCATACCTGAACAGAAGCTGACGTTTTAACGGTATCATATGATTCATGACACACTGTTGTAATTCAATTAATAGTTAACCACTGTTTCAATAACTATCTACATCAATAATCACTCCACCCTGTCCACTGGTGCACGAACAGGTTGAATAGCTTCAAGCTCCTCGTAATCTTTCACCTTACAAGCGCTCTGAAAATGTTTGTACGCCCCTTCAATATTTCTTGTGCAGCAACATTGTCTGAGGTCTTTGCATTCTGTAGACGCCCATGTTTTAAAAATATGACCCCTTAGTGTGTGCTGCTATGCCTTACACACAATCAGATCTGATCCAATCCTCCAACACTGACGATTTCCTTATTCAAAGCACTCTAGTCATTCAAATGAAGCAGTCAAATGAGACGCTGCTTTCAGCCAGAAAGCGTCTATAAAAAGAAACGTGATGACAATAAGGTGAAATTTCCATTCTGGGCGACCAAGTGGCCATGCTGCACATTCTTCTGACCATATTTTTTTTTGAAACGTGTGCAACAGCTGATGCAATACCAAACCAAACCGGAGTTACTCATCGTCTGAGTCATGCACAGACCGAGCAGAGATCCAGAGGAATACGTGACGGCACTGCTCTGTGTGAACCTTTGATTTAAACTTTTTGCACGCAGCTGCTTTCATTTAGGATTACTCACACATCATTGGAAGACTGACAAACAATTAACTGATGATTAAAGTAGTGATTATAGTTTGGTTTCACTGATAAGTGTGTAAAATAAAGACAGATGCCTGTCACAGAGACCTATAAGCAGCTGTTAGTCATATGAACCTCATGTATTTATATTTCAGCCACACTAGCAGCATTTCTCTATGGATGTAAACCTTAATGTTCACCTCTTAATATCTCAACAGTTATTTACAAATGCTGAACCAATCACTCAGATCATCAGTCAGTTGATGACAGATATTAAACCAAAAATTATTCTGATGATTGACACTCACTGGTCGCAGCTTCTCAAATGTGAGAATTGCCAGCTTTTCTTGGCTACGCATCGCTGAAAATTTGGACTTTGGAAAAAAAAAAAAAACCTTCTTAACACATCATCCTTGGCTCAGAGAAAATGTGATGAGCATTTTTAACCAAGAGATTAATTGATAGTTAAAATAATTACAAGTAGCAATTCCATTTAGCGCTGCTGATAAAGAATATAAATAAGAATTTGCAGCCTACAGAGTGCTTCAGAGGTGACGTTTTTCTGTCAGCCAAAGCGAAAGTTAGTGTCACCCTGGTTCCCTTGTCAAAAAGCATATGGGATTTTTCCATTGGATTTTGGGTTACTGCCGAAAATAAGCTCTGTGGCAAACAAAGTTTTGTTCGGCAAAATAAGAGGAACTCCACTTTTATGATTTTTGAAGCCTAAATGCAGTCGCCATTAGAAAAAAGCTAACGCTAGGCTAGAAGCAAACTGCACTTCGGTTTCATGACTGTAACGTCACCACCACGACAAAGCTGTAAAGCCATGTTTGGCGGGAGGACTCACTGCAGTCTCATTTAGCTTCTTGTTAGCAACCACCTTTTTAAAGACATATAGCCCCTTTTCCACCAACATTTCCTGGAACTTTCATTTCCAGGTAAAAGAATTCCTGGTAATGTGTGGTTTGCGTTTCAACCGCATCTCAAAGTTACAGAAAATTTAATCAAATCATAGGCTTAAGTTTCTTCAACTTTTCACGAATTTGTTTTTCGGCGTGCACCCTATATTTAGCTCCGCCAGTTTGTCGGCCATTCTTCCATAGACTTGGTCGTTTCGAGGCGCCGATTCGAAGTCCTGCTGAGCCTGGACCTCGTCGTCCGTCCACTTCTCATAGCTTCTCTTCTTTTGCTCCATTTTCCAAATGATCAAAACACAAACGAATTGAAGCTTGTAGAAATAAAATAAAGGTTGCTGCCACACCGGCACGGAAGTGCGGAACGCTGCAAGTGTGAGTTCCACCAATTTGCGTTCTTCATCAAGAATTCCGGGGAATCTGAAAAGTCCTACCCCCCTATTAGGTACTTTTTTCAGGGAAAGTTTTGGATTGAGGGGACGTTTTTTCCCCAGCTAATTTTGGTGGAAACACGCCGAGGTTTTTCAAAATCCCGGGTAAATTATAAAAGTTTTATTTAGTTTTTATTTACGACGTATTTTATGTCATATGACAAAACATTAAAGTCTCTTCAGCTTGTATTAACCACAGACCTTTTTTCAGGCATCTAACCAAAAAAACATGTTCTCCATGAGCACTCTATAATCAATTAATGCTCTTATTACTGAGTTGCTTTATGGGAAACGTAGGAGTATATGTTTCTGGCTGACATCCCAGCCTCTGCTGCATCAATTCTGACCTTTATTTTTTAAATCTCTCTTCTGTAAGTCATCCAACTTTATGCAAGAGCAATACAGTAAAGTGCCCCTTTAATGGAGCATTCACAGAGTGTTCAATGCTTTGTGAAAGATTAAAAGCTGCTCATTTTTCATATGAAGTCGTGACCGTACCACACAACATTTTAAATAAATTAATCAAAAGTAGCGCCTAATACCAGCAGGTGAACAAAAGCACCACAGACAGCAGCTACTTTTTTTGGGGGACGTCTACAGAGTTTTTTCCACAGAAGTAACTTGAGTCAATAACACACGGCCAGTACTTGTTTGTCATTGAGAAGGTGCACCAGCTCGTCGGACCAGTTTGGAAGGGATGTGCACGCTGCACAGTCAGTGAGCTTATAATAAAAAGACAGACAGGGCTTCATGTTTCAGTCTGACGAGAAGATATTTCTGCGCTGACAAATAGCGCGTATTAGGTAATTACAAATGACAGAGCAGGAACGCATGGCATGAAAACTTCAGGAACTAATTAAAAAACGTTGCTCCTTTATAACTGTGCTGCACCAATCTTCATTTTCTAACACAGTTTCTTGATTGTGAGTGCTCAACTTGTTTTATAATCTCAGGCATTGGGAAACATGACATCACCACAGCGATGTGTGTGNGGGGGGGGGGGGGTGGGTGGGTGGGTGGGTGTAATGTAATGTAAGTCTTTCCAGGTTTCAGTTTGGGCCCTCTGGTTATTATCATTGTCCACAGGGTGACATATAAACCTCGAACGGGAGGGTGTGTGTGCACCCACAAAGCACTCATACACACAGTGGGGATAACTCATTTTGATGGTGTGTTAATGGACTTGCAGAAGTTAAAGAATAGACTCGAGGTTACAATTCCCCATTCACTTTCTTTCAGTCAGCCCCCACGAGACTTCTCTTTTGTCTCCCTTTGCTGTATTGACCTGGTTAGTTCAATGGCTACGTCCTCCAGTCTGCTGGACCCTACACACACTCAGGCTGGGTCAGTGGGCCAGTCATTCATTTCGGTAAGTGTGTTTGTCCGGGGAAATCCAATAAATATCAGATATGGTGTGATCCCTTAAATCAGAGCAGCTTGAGAACAATCCTTAAGTGCTTAAAGGGGGCGTCCATTAACACAATGCTCACTCTCTCCGTGTGTGTGTGTGTGTGTGTGTGTGTGTGTGTACAGTATACCATCTGCTCTGGACACTAATGGGTCAATCTGTGTACAAAATGGGTAGGGGGGGCTTTAAGAGAGAGCTACCATTACAGTACATGTGGTGTGTATGGAAGCTCCACGTTGGACAGGAAGAGGGGACGGAAAAGGTGTGTCAGAAAGGAAAACACACACACATACTCACTCATACACACACATACAAGAGGTGGGAATACAGGAAAAAGGAATAAGAATAGATCTGGTTTAATGACATAAGGTGGGACAAGAAAACCCTACCTATACATATGCAAATGTGGACATAAGGTTGTGAAGCTGCCAACTATTGTATAGTAATTATAATAAAAATCGTTTCCCAGCATTGAATTCATAAAGACGAATTAATTGTCAAGGTCAGACTGTCTATAATATGGTCAAAATCAAAGTTTCCCTGCTACTGTCTTATTTGAATCCCTAAAATCGCCTTATATATAAGGTAGTCCTGTGCTGTTACCTACCTACATTAACAAAATATTAAAATATGTCAATATATTTAACTCCATATATTCAATAATAATACCACAGGGGTTTAAATAAATACTTTACAGTAGGATAATGTCAGTACAAAGCTATAAACCTTTTGGCATGTATTACAATGATTTCTCAAGGGAACAGGTGCCTCCAGTCTCAACCATCAACCAAACCGCTCCTGCTAAATCACCATTTATAAACTAATCTCTTTTAAAATATGATTTATATGAAGAAAACTCACCGATTTTAATGAGACATGTCTGACTCCTTCTCCTCAGTAATTCGGCTCTACTGTTGGCAGTCCAACATGGTTAGCTTTGGCAAGAAAAGACGTTTTAGGTTAATATGGGTCCAGGCGCAGGTCGCGCTACTGTAACGTTACTTTAAACTTAACTCGGTAGTTAAATATAGTGTTATTGAAATTATCCGCAGCGTAGAAGAAGCGAACCGGCTCAGTTTCTTATTGTTTCTATGACAGGCTTGTTGTGTGAGGACCCATCATCCCCCTGTTGTTGTCTCCTTTGTTACCAGCAGCATGTATGAGAGGAGAGGACGGGAGGTAGGAGTGCAACAACCCCCCTGAGGGCTCCAACCGACAAGGCACACACGGTAGTCTCTATCGTTTCCGGTTAGGCTTTTCAAAATAAAACAATGTAAACTGGGAATAAATGCTTAAAACAGCTGTGTAATTATCTTCTGTCTGTGGAGGCTATAGTTGTTAAGAATACATGCATGTAGCTATGTATCTATTTTAGAAATTCAATTCAATGTATTTATTGTTACTTAAAACTCATGCAGGAAATTACCTCAGAGCAATTATTTCATAGAGTCAAACAGTTAAATGCTATTAAAACTGTTTAACTGTTGTGTATTTTAACCAGTATTTTAAAACAGTGTCATTTGCTATATTTGCCCTTGAAAAAGGTAAACCTAACTCTTTTTGTGAAATAATCAGTAGTATCTATAACAAAAATATATCCTTATTCCAAATAAACTGTAGTAAACCATTAAAATAGTTCAATTAAGTTAATAATTCATCACTCTCTTTGGTCATTTTTGTGATATATATGCAATGATGATTGCTGGGTTATATGTATGTTAATGTTATCCAATGTCAAGTCTCTGTTCATGTGATGAGACGATATCTTCGTGAAAGTGTACACTATCGGGCCCTTCATAACAGCATGCACTTGAGCCTATCTTTTCAAAAGCATTTTCAAAACAGACACGTCAACAGACTATTTTAAAAGCAAAAAAATTAAATATAAATTAAATAAGTGACTAAAAAAAATCTACATGTCAGACGGGACTTGGCTTTCCAGTGCTACAGTGTTGGTAACTGCAGAGGTAAATACAAATGAAGAGATTTATTCACACATTATTTCACACAAGAATAGAATTATGAATTCTATCTTTGTATTTTTTGCATGAGATTCACTATCTACTATTCATTTAATATCGCTGTATAAAAGTTGTGCTGCATAAAATAAACGCAAAAATATCCTCAACTCCAATCTATTAATCTATCTCTCTTTTTTTTTTTTACTCTTGCATGCTTTACCCTTTTACTCTTGTATGGTAAAATTTTTGTATCCTATATTCTTAACCACAAATCTTGCTTTGATGATTAGGCTGTTTCATTTTAGCACTCTTATTTTGAAAGCCAAAATGTGACTTCCGGCACTTTCTATATGTTTGTTGTGAACTTCACACATCTTTCTTTCTTTCTGTCTAACACCACAGAAACTATAATAAACCTCTGAATATTTTTCTTTTATGGCTGGTATTGCAAAAGCAGGCCTATTATACTTTAACCTGTTCTTTACAGTAAAGTCTCTGCTTGTTTCAGTAATAAACAGTGAACACACTGCTGTCACAATAATTATTCTGTTAGACCTACTTTTTACGAGCACATAATGACACAGGTCTGATATTGTGCTATGGTAACTGCAACCTGTAAATATATATCACATGATACAATAACCATAGCTTAACAGGTGCACAGGAGGAGGTGCTTGGCTGCTGAGACGTCCCTCCCTTCACTCACCTCTCTGTATGTTACTTTTGTGTCCTACCGCCACCTAGTGCCTGACTTTGGAACAGACATGAAGTGTCCTGTAGATTAGAGAAACTGAATTCTTCACAGATTATATTTTATTTGAGATGTTTATTGTTTCCACTGCTGTATGTGAAGTCCAAAAGTATTTTGGGGCTGTAAATGGTAAGGTTTTAATGCAAATCAATATGTTATGGAAGCCTGGGATTAGAAAAATAAAAAGAAGAGAGATGTGATAAACATAAAAATACTCACGGTGAGACAATTTTTTTGACTTATCACTTTAACTTTGGGTTTACTATTTCCATAATTTTGGTCACAATACATTTTTAAACTTAGTAATCCAAACTTTTAACTTATTATCTCATCATTTTTGACTAATCTTCATATTTTTTTTTAAGTATTATCTCATATTTTGGGCTTCATAAGTCAAAATCTTGACTTACTGTCTTATAACTCTACTTAGTAATCAGACACTTGACTTGGATAGTTAAATGCTATATTATCATCAATGATTTTAATTTAGTAATCCAAGACGTAACTTTATATCTCATTATTTTGGCTTACTATCATGATTTTTTACTTTGTACGTCAACATTTTGTTTACTATCTCATAACTTTTAACTTCTTTTTTTTTACAATTTGTATTTCACAACTGAAGATATTTTTTTATTTCATTTCATTAATTTATTTTCTATTATTTTATTTTTTTTNTTACAATTTGTATTTCACAACTGAAGATATTTTTTTTATTTCATTTCATTAATTTATTTTCTATTATTTTATTTTTTTATTTTTTTCACAATTATGACTTGATATCACAAAAATGGCTTAAAATGTCAAGTTTGTTGAATTACTATCTCCAGTGTTGGTTACTTTTGAAATGTAATAGGTTACAATATTAAGGCCTACTAGTTACCCTATTAAAAATGTAATAAATAATGTAAATATCTCTGAGCTGCATAACCTGGGAGAAAGTACGATGCTCTGACTCCTGTAGAGCACACAGGCCATTATGAATGGTAAGTAGACCCGGTCAGTTTGGTGGACGTGAGACGTTGCAGAGGGCTGAAAACTTTTAATATCATTTCATTTATTGATGACCACTCAGGACACCACGTCTAGCTCTTTAACATGTGAATATAACGGCAGAGTGGGTATAGCGAGACTAAAATCACCTGGATCTACTTAACTTGGATGCTCCTGTTGCGCAAAGATACTGCGGCATTTCCTTTATACTCAGTGAGTCGCAGTGCATGCCGGTATCGCTCCGCCGGCAGAGGAAATGCTCCTAGACCAATCACATCTGTGTTTACACCATCACCTGTCAGACACACACCCTCTGCTATATTTTCTCTCTGAAAGGTAGGAATTCTCTCTTTATTTCATCTTCCTTTTTTACCTAAATATGAAGTGTGTACGAGTCTACATATAGTAGCGAGACAGCCGGTGCGACTGTGACAAGAAGCAGCCGGGGTTAGCAAGGTTAGCGCCCCCGGAGCTAGAGAGCTGGAACTGGTTATCTGTTCGCCTGGCTTGTTTTTTAGCCGATTATCAGAAAGTCCTTGCGCCTAATCATCCCCCCGGCTGAGGTCGGAGCACAGCGGTGTGTGTTAGCTTAGCGAAGCCGGCTAGCTACTGTTTGAAACCCAATTGTTCGCCTACATTTGCAGAGGTTACCACAGCCGTTAAGCTAACGGGACCAGCCATGCAGTGCATCCTCAAGCTAGCAATAAAGACGTCGGCTCGAGAGAGATGCGTTTAGCGGGGCTGTTAGCTAGCACGGTGCATGGCTGGATTAATTTCACCGTCTTTATGTCTTATTTATCAATTGAGAGCTAGCAGCAATAGTATTAATAGTCCCAGCCGCTGCTAAACGTAGTGTTAAACTGTGTTGCAGTAAGCCAAGTGCCCTTTGTTTATTTAATTTTGTTTTAGTTTCCTCGCTCATCGCTTTTCAATATAACGGTTAGCTATCAAAGTGTTAGCAGGTGCTGCTGAGCGACGATGGGAGACATGCAGCAGTAGTTACTCATTTAACCCCCTTTACAAATGGTGGAAGAAGTATCGTGATCAATCACTTAAGTAAAAGCAGAAATACTACAATAAAAGTCCTCCATTCAGAGCTATTATTTGTTGTGTAATTGTGTGTGAAGTAGTTGTAAATATACCCACATATTAACAGCACAATATGCATTAAGTTTAACAAGTAAAAGCACTCATGTCTCAGTCACTTCATTACATTATAATTACACTCATTAGTATTGCTGCATTCATGTGTAAGCAGCCATTTACTGTTGAATTTGGTTTAGGTGGAGCCAATTCAAGCTACTCTATTTGTTATTGAGTTGTTTAATAATGATATAAATGTGTTTGTATGCACAGTTTCATTTCTGCAAAGAAGCTATTGCTGTTGAATAACTGGAGATGGGGATGTAGATGGAGTAAGATAGTTGCATCTGTAATGTAGTGTAGTAGAAGTGGCTTACAATTTAAATGCATGTTCAGTACTTGTGTGAATGTACTAAGTTGCATGCCATCATTTCCCTTAACATACAGTTATCCTCCTTGTTTCGACATACGTAGCATCTTTCTGACTGTTTATTTTAACAATGCCCAACTGAATTTCCTTATTTCCATGAACTATATAATACAAACATAGGTAGGAAGTTACAGGAATTAGTCTATGTTGCAGGTAAATCACAGGTTACAGGAGTTCAAGTTCAGGAAACTAATGACAGAAGAATCAGGTCCAAGATAATTCAGATACGGCAGCCAGACTTTGTTAAACATTTGTAAGATATTCTGTTCAAAAATAACTTTACACCAGCCCTTAACAAAAGGGCCCTTATCACTAGTCCACCGTAACAGCATATTTTTTCCTTGCAGCACAAGTAAGAATATTGCATAACCTTTTGCTAGTTGCAGCAGTTATATTTCTACTTGGGAGGCCCTGAATAAAAGACACTGGATCCATTTCTAAGTCCTTGACAAATATTTTATCTTCTTCACTCTTGTTGGCATCATATATAATATGTATCAGCTCGTTTTGCTTCTTTACTGAAGCTTTATGGTGTTTTTACTTAGTGAAATATTTAAACCAACCACTGTGTATTTTTTTGGCTGCACCATATCCAAAACTTTAGCCTGGCATTTTTGGTATCTTTGGAAACTTTCAGATCTCCACTAGAATCTTAACAAAGTTGAGCAATCCTTGGCTGCACAGCATGAGTTTGTTATTCTGATCAACTGGCTGCTGTGCGTTTACCCCCCGTAATCTCAACATAACACACCAAAGGCTGAACCTAATAACTAGTGAGAGGCATCATGTTTTTGTAAATTGGCTGTAAATTGATCAGTATGCTCCAGTCCTTTGATTCTCCTACAACACAGGTTATATTTGCTCTCAGATTTCCTCGGCTGTTGAATTTGTAAAACTACAAAGGAGGGACGATGGGCAGAGAGATGTGGAGAGGGGAGGGGAGGAGAAGGGAGGAGAGTGAATCAGATCCAGACAGTGTAAGGTGCAGTGCAGTGTGGGTGTTCACAGTATTAACCCAGCCTCCGTGCTCTATAGCTTTTTGATTTACAGTCTTCACTTTCAGCCTTTTTTTTCCCATCCTGTGCACCCAGGAGCTGAAACACACACTCACACTGAAGCGCCTACGGTAGCCGCTAACTGGACGGACTCTCTGGCAATTGACCTTTTGCAGGTAAGCCTGGGCTCACTTTGTACAGTACAGTAAAGCTACTTCTGTTTTATCTTCCACAGCTTTGACTCAGTGTTACTGTATCCTGCTATATTTCCCCAGACTTGCTTATTTCCTCACTGAGATGCATCTTCTACTTTTGTTAGTGTAGTTACATTTTTGTCTTATTATAGAGGGGCTTAGGCAGAGTGTTTGCCAGCAGGCGCAGATCTCACATGGCAGCAATGACTTGAATACACATAGGGAGTACACAGGAACATTTCAGGAGAAACAGCCCTACTGGAGCATGTCACAGATATTAGATAATAACACAAAGTCGCTGTTGTGCTCAGCCAGAAGCATCGCACAGTAAGGGAATGGATTTGCATGGCTGTTTATGTAGTGAGAAAAACATCTTGGTTGTCAAAGATATTAAAGACTTCATCTTAAAGGCACAACCCAGGAGTACAAGTAAGGGATGTAAGAGAGGAATCCTCATTTCCTTCATCATCTGTTAATTAGAGAACAATTTTTATGAGGGTCTAAAAGTGCGTTTTTTTTAACATTTTAATGATTTTTTATTTTATTGCTGCACCAGCAGTTAGTCGCCATAAAAATGCAAAATCCTCCCTAAATCATGAGACTGTCTCTGTGTTCATAAAGATGGTCTAACATTCACAGCCAGGGGAGCAGCAGCTTAATGATTTGCAGTCTTTTGATTTTCAAAATGCTCAGAGAGGACCCACTGTTGACAAGATCCCGTGATTCTGAATCACAAGGAATGTCCGCAGTAGTTGTTTTTAGACTAAGACAGCTCTTGGTGTATGACTTGTGATAACCCTGTCCCCGAGGCTTTTTTGGCAACGTGTGTTTGTCTGAGGCTTGTAAAGTGTTAATTGGAGCATCTCAGGTGTAACGTGCAGCACCGGTGCAGTGTAGCAATGCCACAGAGGCAGCCTCAATCTTCTGGGGCTTGTGAAAAGAATCCTAGAGAGAGGGAGGGAAGAAGAACAGTGACAGAGACACAGTTTGAAACGAGCTTCTGTATTTCTGATGGCGTCTTGCTGTTGAATTGTCCAGTTAGTGCTTGAGGAATATAACATTTCCTGCACGTACAGCAGCTAATGTCTTCCTCAGAGATGGCACCATTTGTTCTTATTATCTTGCACTCCATCTTTCAACACCTCTCTGTTGTAGTGGAATAGCGGAATAAGTCTTGAACCATGAGCTCAGTGGCAGTGTTGACCCCGGAGAGCTTTGCGGAGCATCGCAGTGGCCTCAAGGACCAGGAGATTACAGGTAACGTCTTGCCTGCCATTCACTTAACCTGTTTTTACTTTTGACTGAAGGCTTTCACCTCAGTCGCCCAAGCTAGTCAGTCTTCTACGTGTCTTTGCTTTGTATTCTCAGTTTTCTTGTACCATGATTATACTTTATGAATGTTTTTTTTTTTTTCTGAGGCTGGTTTTGCATCTCAACTCTTCTTAACTTTAATGATCCTCCTCTCTCCATACACACATGCGGTCTGTTTTCTGCCTCCATCTTTGCCTTATTTATCTTTGTCTCTCCGGGCCAGGCTGTGTCCCGGAGGATGAGGCCTACATCCCCACCTACCTGGAGGCCTTCCCTCCGCTGCCGGAGAAGGGGGCACCAGGGGAAAAGGCCGGGGAGCCGGCTTCAGCGTGGGGGAGCAAGATCAGGCCCATCAAAGCTTCTGTCATCACCCAGGTCAGGCAGCTGCTGACTCTGTACACAAGTATACATGTGATGAGTTACTGTAGACACCCACTTTCTAATTTGCAGACTGTTTTGAATATAACAATGACTGTCATTCATACCAAGAATTACATGCATCAGTACTCGAAAGATATTAAAGTAAAACATCCTCTGCTCTTTACATTTTTCTTTGACAGTAACTAAATTCTGCCACAAGCCACATTAGTGGTCGATAACATGCACCACTTATGGGAAATAACGCAAGTGAGACACGCTGCCTGAAATTTGAGCCTCCTCTCTGCTCACCCGCTCTGTGTGTAGGTGTTCCACGTGCCCCTGGAGGAGCGTCGCTACAAGGACAACAGCCAGTTCGGGGAGGGCGAGGAGGCCAAAGTGTGCTTGGACATCATGCAGCGGACGGGGGCCCACATTGAGCTGTCCCTGGCCAAAGACCAGGGTCTGTCCATCATGGTCACCGGCAAACTGGACTCTGTCATGAAGGCTCGCAAGGAAATCGTAGCTCGCCTGCAGACGCAGGTAAATTCACCGCAGTTGTTTGTGCTTATAGTTTGTCATCACTGTTGGATTGTGGGAGACTGAGTGTGTGGTAGGATTGTTTTGTTGACTAGATCTGTTTAAAAATGCCATGTTTCCTTTGCTAAATAACAGCAAATTGATTTTCCAAATTAAAATGGATATAAGTTGTTGCCTCTGCATGCCGTTGTGATTTAATTGTGAGCTTTGTCACACAGTGGTAGACAGTCGTGAGATTATCACCTTCAGTAAAATTACTGTCACTCTGCCATTTAAAAATGCCTCTTGTTACCTATTTATCTTGGTACATTGTGTGACAGTGTATTGGTCTAAGCACGTTGGGTGCTGCTGTTGAACAATTTGTTTTTTAGGGATTATGCATTGCTGTATGTTGGAACCTCACACAGCAGTGAGTGAAATATAAAAAAGGGGGTTTTGTCTTGATGGTGAATACCATTGGAAAAATACCAGCGGGTAACAGATGTTTCTTTGAGGAATAACAAAGAGTCACATCAGCACCTAAACTGAAGTGATCAGAGAGGTTTTAATGTGACAATCTGTTACTTTTAGTGGTATTTGCTCCTTTTACGCCCTCACTGAATCGTATAGTATATTTTGTTCTAGCTGCAGCTTGAAGAATCCTATCTGTGCAGGCAGGCCGCTTTAGGACAAAAAGTTGAGCTGAAAAATGACCGTCAGCTCCCGTGGGCGGCCTTTCTGGGCTTCAGCAGTAAACATGCTGATTTCCACTTCAATTGGTGCACTGAGGTTCACCTGTTTAGCTGAGCTGCAGTTATTGATACAATAGTGCAGAAAAACACTCTGTCCTCTTCGCAAGGTCGAATGCTTTTGTTTTTGTTTACCTACTGAAAACTCACATATTCCATTTATACAGTTAAGTTTCATCCAACCGCTGTCCTTGGTGAACTAGGAATGTGATGAACTAGAAAACTAATACTCTCGCCTCTAATATCATAAATGTTGACACTGAAGCTGCTACATCTACAAATGTAGATTTTTATGGATATGTCTGAACGTTAACTCCAAAGAGAGATTCATATAATGCAAATGAAATCAGTCCAGGCAAGTTAATGAGCCCAGATTCACTGATCTACCGCAGTTTCACAATGTGTAACAATGCAAATCTAACTCCCTTTCTCCCGCTACCCCCCAGGCCTCAGCTACGGTCGCCATCCCCAAGGAGCACCATCGTTTCGTCATCGGTAAGAACGGTGAGAAGCTGCAAGAGCTGGAGCTTAAGACCGCCACCAAGATCGCTATTCCACGTCCTGACGACCCCAGCGCCAACATCCGCATCACTGGCACCAAGGAGGGCATCGAGAAGGCTCGACATGAAATACTTCTGATCTCTGCTGAACAGGTGAGCTGCGGGGTTCAGTCTGTGATGTGATTTTTTTTAAAGTAGGCCTGAAACCAGACGTAGTTGAGGCTTGATATATTCATCAAGTATTTATTTTGGGTGTGACCCGGCCATTACTGCTGAATTCCCTTTTTAGATTCTACTTTATTGCCTCTCCAAACATTGCAGTTACTGTTTACATATTCTGTTGCCTGCTTGACTCTTCTGTTTGCCAACTCCTCGTCACACTCACCCGCTCACCAGGACAAGCGTGCAGTGGAGCGTCTGTCCCTGGAGAAGGCTTTCCACCCCTTCATCGCCGGCGCCCACAACCGCCTGGTGCAGGAGCTGAGCCAGGAGACGGGCGCTCGCATCAGCATCCCCCCACCCAGCCTGCCCAAGGACGAGATTGTCATCACCGGGGAGAAGGAGGCCGTCGCCTTGGCGCTGAACCGCATCCGAGCCATCTACGACGACAAGGTGTGTTCGCTCAGAAGAAGCGGTTTCCTGAGACCTTAGTAGCCTCATAGTATCACCCCATTCTAACTAACTCACGCTGGCTCCTGATTGAGTTTAGAATTGATTTGTAATGCTTAATTGATTCTTTTCAAAGTCATTAGTGGCTCAGCAACAGCTTAAACAACAGAGCTTTTATCTCCATTTGTGCAAAGCAGTCTTTAATCTAACTGCGATCTGTCTTAGTGTCTTGGTGGAGTAATGATAAAGACGTATACCATGTGACTGTAGCGTTCACGCTCCAGCTGGGGACCTTTATTTCACGGCCTACACCTCTGTCTACTCCCTTGTTTGCTGTCTCTGTTTTTACTAGGGGTGTAACAGTGAACAAAAGTCATGGTCTAGTTCATACCCCAGATTATAAATCACAGTTCGGTGGGAGTTCAGTACAGCTGAAAAAACAGCATAAGGATACACTTGTTTTAAAGTATTTTGAATAGACAGTAGTTCAAGCATCAGACAGACAAACTCCTCCTGCTGGGGACTGACGTAGCACTTTGCCCACTTACAACTTAAGTCAATTATTTTCATTATAAATAGATATTTCAAACACTTGTGGGTTAAACTGCACGGACACTGTACAAACACTTTCCAAAAAGGCAACAGGTCACAAGCATCTCATACATTTAAACGTTTAAAGCGCCCAAACATTCATCATCCCTGTAATCGGCACATCTGGGTGAGTCTGTCGAACGTTGTTGAATGTGTGTTAGCATGATGGATGTGTTTCCATTCACATACTCTGCAGTGATAGATCAACACCGTCCTCATCTTATACACAGCTCTCTCTGCTGCTGTTGTAGCTCACTGGGAATCCATAGGTTGGTCTTCCAGCTCCGGCATGTCGCTGAATGTTAACCTCAGCGTATGTTCCTTACAAGATACAAACTCCCCTTTGAACTTTGGTTCCACGTTACGCGCATTAATCGACATACTGTGTATTGTTGGTGCGGCTGCATACACCAGACCATGAACCCTGTACTGTAACGGGGTAACTGTAACTGTGCTGGTTGTCTTGATCTTCTGTAACGCCGCGTTGAAGATGGGTGTGAATTTTTTTTACATCTTTGTAGCAACATTAATATTTGAGGCGTTGTCTACTGTCAAAGCCACATCTGGATAGACATGGATACACACTGTTACTGCAACTTGACTAGTTTGTGAAGGCATGCAACCACAAGGCGGTACTTCTAGTTCATCTACATATTTATTTGATTAGGTGCTGCGGATATTTTCATTCTATCACTTCTAGTATCCTCAACCATATCAATGTAAGCATTGTAGTTTAGACGGAGAAGCAAACAAGGAACCAAACAAAGCATGAAACTGGATTAGTGACAGTGAAAGTGGGTCAAGCACTTGAGACAAGTCTCAGTTGTTTGTTTACATCCCTACCTGCTGTTGTTCTTGGATCATTCAGACATTTAGTTCAGTAATTAATGCCAGCCTTTGATCTGTGCTCGACTTACGCGGAACAACTTGCTGTGAGGGAGCAGATTGGGGTTTAGTTTTTGGCTTCATGGCCCGACACGTGATGGCAGATATGAACTTTATTGCTCTGTCTTCACCACAGTCTCACTTTAGTTGTTCACTCTGCCGCCTGGATCTTAAACCTCATTTGTAATAATAATGTTTAGTGCAGCTAGATAAACTGCGTGTTTTCAGAATAAGGAGGTTTTTATCTATCACACAAAAGAAACTCTAAAAGATAGATGGATAAAACGTGGAGAGGAAGCGTGTGTTTGTTTGTGTACACCAGATGAGTGCTGGTGATAGGCAGGCCGGAGATAGTGTGGAGAGAAAATTGGATTTCACCAGAGAACAACAGAATGAGAATGCTAATGTCATTTAGTGCATATGCATGAGAGGCAAAAACAAATATTTTCTCCATTGCCCTCTCGCTTTCAATCACTCTCCTTTACCGCTCTGCTCACCTCTTGCCTTCTTATTTCCTCTTCTCCTTCTGTCAATCAGTCCTCCTTTTTCCGCCTACTCATGCCAACTTTCATCCATTCTATCCCTCCTGTTTCCTGTCTGTCATTCTTCTTTCTGTCGCCTGTTGTGTTCCCATTCATCCCTCACTGCGCTCCTCAATTTGCTCACTTCCTCCTGCCGTCCTTCCTTTCACCGCCGTCGTCTTTTCCATGCTGCTCGCTCATCATTTCTAATCTTCTCCCCATCCGCCCTGCAGAAGAGGAAGACCACTACCATCTCCGTGGAGGTGAAGAAGTCTCAGCACAAGTACATCATCGGTCCAAAGGGCAACACCCTGCAGGAGATCCTGGAGACCACGGGGGTGTCTGTGGAGATGCCCCCTCTGGACTCTGGCTCAGAGACCATCATCCTCAGGGGGGAGCCCGATAAGCTGGGACCGGCGCTCACACAGGTGTATGCGAAGGTGAGGAGGAGAGGGGAGGCTGAGAGTACATGATAATTACCTGTGGGTTCGCCACTGTGAGCGACCCCTCTCGCATTACATCTAGTCATTTGATCCAATGTTACGGGGGACCTGTTATGCACATTTTCAGGTTCGTGTTTTTATTTTGGGTTGATTCTACAACATGTTTACATTCAATGGCCAATTAACTGGACACAGTTAACAGTCTTTTGTCCCTGTGCAGGCGAAGAGTGTGATGGTGGTGGAGGTGACTGCTCCGGCCTGGCTGCATCGCTTCATCATCGGCAAGAAAGGACAGAACATCGGGCGGATCACACAGCAGCTACCACGGGTGAGGGGAGAGGAAGAGAGGAGGGGGTGTACTTTGAACAGTGCATGTTATGTAGGAGGTCACGGATAATTTAGAAGTGACAGTTGTAGCGTGAACTGAGATTTGTTTTGTTGACTCTGAAGCAAGGAGGAATCAACACAATACGGGGCACGAGACGATGCACTGGTTTATCTTTATTCGTGCGTGTTTGTGTAGGTTCACATAGAGTTTACGGATGGTGAGGAGCGAATCAGTCTGGAGGGGCCGACGGAGGAGGTGGAACAGGCTCAGGCCCAGATACAAGAGATCATTAAGGACTTGGTGAGTACTCACACACACAAACACACACTACAGAGTCATCTGTCATAGAAATATTTTCTAATTGAACTGTTGAAATTTTATTCAATCTATCGTAAAACACAGGGTTCAGAAATTTTTTTTAAAAGCACAGAATTTAGGAAAAAATAAAACGGAACTTGGAAAAACATAAATTGATTTTGTAGGGCCCTGCATCTGTAATTAACCCAAATTTAATTTATGGGATTAGAGCTAAAACGATTAGTCAACTATTGGATTGGTCAATTGATTAGTTAATTGTCCAGAGTCATTTTTCAAGTAGAAATGGCCCCAGCTGTCCAAATGTGAGGATTTGCTGCTTTTCTTTGTTTCATATCATGGTAAACTTCATATTTTTGACTTAATATTGTTTTGAACTTTTGGTCAGATACAACCAGCACTTTGAAAGTGTCATATTGGGCTTCACGAGATTGTGATTGGCCTTTTTCACCATGTTTTGACATTTTATAGATTAAACCTTGAGTCAGATAAGCAGGAAAATCATTAGCAGATGAGGTGATTACGAAAACAACTGTTAGTTGCAGCCTTAGATGGGATATTTCTTGTGATAAGAGGATCAATTTTGATGACTAACTGCTTTAGTAAAAAAGCTCATAACACAGTCAAATGCTCCTGATATTATTTCCCACAGAATTCATTTCAAGGTAGTTGTAACATCCCAAAATAAGATGGGGCATTGTTGTCGAGAGTTAACTCCTAGTCACTTGTTGGAAGAAGCGAATTTCCTCAAATTTGGCACAAACATCCACTTGGACTTGATAATGAATTGATTTGATTTTGGTGGTCAAAGGTCAAGGTCACTGTGACCTTGCAGATGTCTTATTCTCGTGAATGTGATATCTCAAGAACACCTTGAGGGAATTTCTTCAAATTTGGCACAAACGTCCACTTGGAATCAACGATGCACTGATTAGAATTTGGTGGTCAAAGTTCAAGGTCATTGTGTTCTAACTAAACACGTTTTGGGCCGTAACTCAAGAATTCATTTGCAGAGTGTGGCAAAATTTCACCCAAATATTTAATTGAATAAAAAGATGATATTTTATATCCAAAAGATCGAAAAGTCAGCTGCACTGTGACATAATAGTATTCTGCAGAACCACTTTTCTGATGATTATTTAGCGCCACAACTCAGGAACAGAAGGGGAGACATTTGGTCTGATACTGCAATGGGGACTCTAGTTTTGGGTGCCCATCTTGAAACTGAGCTGATTTTATAACTCTTCTGTGTTGCCGAGTTGGAGACGTGTGTGAAGCATCCACGTTTTGCTCACTTGCAACATCCATATTTAAACCATCGTCAACTGTCATGGCTACATACAGTACAGTATGAGTCTGGACAGACATGGATGTAAACTGTAACCTGCCTGGTTCACAGTGGCATTCATCCGCGAGCCTGTAATTCTAGTTTTATATTTGTTATTGTTAAACTTTGTGTTATCTTAAAAGAAAAATGTAGCAGAGATGATGAAATGTTTGGAAAGCTGAGAGAGAGAGAGAAAGAGACAAAATAGATACAGATTTGATGAGGTTCAGTACTGCAGCTCAAGGAACAGTGTCATTGACAAATCTTGCCGCTCTCTGTGTTCAGCTGGTGAGGATGGACTACACCGAAGTCATCATAGACCAGCGTTTCCACAGACACCTTATCGGGAAGAACGGAGCCAACAGTAAGTACACTTCTGTTCTGCTGATCTCAACAGAAAAAAATCTGGGACATCGACACTGCTGAGGTTTAGAGTTCAGATGTCAGTGGGAGCAGGCGTTTCTTTTTCTGTTGTTTTTTTTTTTATTTTTTTTTTTAAAGCCACTGACTCAGTAAGTTTTTATGCCACTGAGTAAAGACACCCAGTGAAGAGACCCTGCATCAAATTCTTGGTTCCACCATACACGATGATGTCTTTTGTGGCATCCTCACATTGTGTGTCTGTTGTAATGATCTTTCCATGACACAGTCTGAAAATAGAGTTGGCTGTTATTATGTGTGTCTTGACAGGCAATCTGGCACGCCCCAAAACCTTAAGGGATACTTTGCAGATTTTTAGCCAGCTTTGTGTCATAGCAGTGTGAGTGGTATGTGTTAATGAACTGTGGGAAACTTCACTCCGCCTTACCAGCTCCCAGATCTTCCTGTTCATCTCAGTTAAAATCTGTTCTGAGTTTTGCTTCGTCCTGTGGATTTTCGCTGTCTCAAGACACACATTACAAAGCTACACACAATAGCACATCACAAATGTATGCCTGTTAAATAAAAGCAAATCATGAAGACCATAAAATGAAAATCAAGGTCAGTGAGCACAGAGCAGAGCAGCTTTTAACAGATTTTTTAAGTTGATTTTGAGAGTGCTGATAGAGCTGCAGCTCCTCACATCGTCAGGCAAGGTGTTCCACTGATTTGTGGCTTTCACAGAAACGCTGATGCAGTGCGGTATAATGGTATATGGTACATGGTACAGTCTCAGTTTCAGTTTCAGCCGTCCTGGAGCACAGTGGCTGTGGTCGGCCTGAATTCATGTGACTTACAGTGGACTTCGTTAGAGACTAGTTTTTTGAGTGGAAAGCAGAGAAGTGGATTATGATGACGGAGGGCTGTGGCAAGTTTGTGTGAACAGTTTGACGCACCATAAACATTCAAGCTGAGCACAGCTAATGTGCTCCATGACAGACAGAGCTACATCCTCTTTACAGAAACATTTCCTGCAGAGGATTAATGTTTTATCCTCAAAAGATTTGGCTTAAAATCTTCTGGCACATCTTTGAAAATGCAGCCCCCTAATTTTAACTCTTCTTTCACACCTTCCATCCCCCTTATGACAGTCAACCGGATCAAGGAGCAGTACAAAGTGTCGGTACGTATCCCCCAGGACTCTGAACGAAGTGGCCTGGTGCGGATCGAGGGAGACCCTAAAGGAGTCCAGCTGGCACGCAGAGAGCTCATTGAGATGGTCCAGAGAATGGTGAGAATGGGGTCAAAGTTTAGGTTGGTTCATTCATTCATTCTGCTGGCCAATAAAAAGCTCCGTACACAGAATCCAAAGTCGCCTGCTCACACTTTTCTTTCCTGATTTCCAGGAAAACGAGCGCACCAAAGACCTGATCGTGGAGCAGAAGTTCCATCGGACAATCATCGGCCAGAAGGGAGAAAAGATCAAAGAAGTCCGAGACAAGTTCCCTGAGGTGATCGTCTGTGACCCTGCCTGCACTTTATCTCGTCCATTCATCATTGTGCGATAATTTGTTTTGCTCCAGTTCTAATTTAATTCGACAACCATTATGTCATCTGCCTCCAGGTCATTATCAATTTCCCCGACCCATCACAGAAGAGTGACATTGTCCAGCTGAGAGGGCCGAAGAATGAGGTGGAGAAATGTGCAAAGTTCCTACAGAAAATCATCGCCGACCTGGTACGACCCACCATGCTCCACCCCCGTCTCTTTATCTGCCTCTGTCTGCCTACACTTGACCTCACAGCAGTTTTCTTTCTCTTTCAGATTGAGAACAGCTTCTCGCTCTCTGTTCCCATCTTTAAGCAGTTTCACAAAAACATAATTGGTAAGGGCGGCGCCAACATCAAAAAGGTGAGAAGTGCATTTTGAAAATGTGAAAATTATCACTTCAATTTAAGCATTCATTTTAGTTTAAGATTTCTAGTTTTTAAGCCGTATAATGAAATGAACCAATATTGAAAATATGCATAATGGCTGAAACCTTTATTTAAAATGTCACCAGATCCGTGAAGAGACCAACACTAAGATCGACCTGCCGACAGAGAACAGTAACTCTGAGATGATCGTCATCACGGGCAAGAAGAGCAACTGTGAGGCAGCCAGAGATCGAATCCTTTCCATCCAGAGAGAACTGGTGAGAGACGTCAGACTCTTTCTGTCATTTGTTGGAGCTAATAGATCTTTCTTCTTTTGCAGTTTCCTTCTTTCATGGTCCCCGCAAAAAGTTACTTGACATTTGACATGAGATGGATGCATGATTTAGATTACGTTTTGATAATAAAAACTTTCAACCAGTTCTGTGTCACCACCGTTTGGGGAGTGTGTGCAGATAAACAGTGTTAAGACACCCCCATGCTCAATTAAATAAGTTTAAATCAAATATAACCAAAATTGCAACCCAACAAATTTAGATTAATTAAAGAAGAATTAAAGTTTAAGGTCTGAATATTAGTTGTAATATTCCTTTATATATATATGAAGGCAGGATGAGGTGAAAGACAAATACTGCAGTTGCAGCTGTATCCCAACATCTCCCTGACTCTCATTTCTCTTGTCACCCCTTCAGGCCAACATCAAGGAGACAGAGGTCGCCATCCCTGCCAAGCTGCACAACTCTCTGATCGGCTCCAAGGGCTGCCTCGTCCGCTCCATCATGGAAGACTGCGGTGGCGTCCACATCCATTTTCCCTCCGAGGGCTCTGGCTCGGACAAGGTCACCATCAGAGGGCCCGCCGGTGAAGTGGAGAAGGCCAAGAAACAGCTGCTGCAGCTGGCTGAAGAGAAGGTGAGTGGGGACAGAAACGTTACAAGAGATGGAAACAAAGAGTGAATGAACAGATGAGGTGACTTAAAATGACTGAGAAGTGAGTTACCATGGAGATGAGGCGAAGAGACACCAAATACTTACATCCCTTTTTCTGTACTCTGTCCTCCTTTCTGTACTTCCTGCCATTTTTAGCAAGTCAACAACTTCACAGCTGAGCTTCAGGCCAAACCAGAGTACCATAAATTCTTGATTGGCCGTGGTGGGGCCAATATTCGCCGTGTACGGGACAAGACGGGGGCTCGCATCATCTTCCCTTCGCCGGATGACACAGAGCAGGAACTGATCACCATCGTAGGGAAGGAAGAAGCCGTCCGTCAGGCCCAAAAGGAGCTGGAAAGTCTGGTTAAAAACCTGGTAATTACTACACTGCATTTGATGTTGAAATTATTCATTCATCTTATGTTCATTTTAAAAGTCTCTTTTTATCTGCCTAGATTTTTCGTGCATTTTATTTTTTAACCATCTGCCCTATTTATTGTCTTCCTCTCCAGGACGACGTGGTGGAGGACAGCATGGTAGTAGATGTTCGCCACCACCGGCACTTTGTGTGTCGGAGAGGCCAGGTGCTGCGGGAGCTGGCGGAGGAGTACGGTGGAGTAGCCGTGAGCTTCCCTCGCACGGGAGCCAACAGTCAGAGGGTCACTCTGAAGGGAGCCAAGGACTGCGTGGAGGCCGCCAAGAAACGCATCCAGGAGATCATTGAGGACCTGGTAAGAGTGTTTGGGAAAATTAAGAAACGATACAGGGTGAAATTCAGGTCATCACTAAACAGTTTTTTTCTGTACTTTCCTGCACAGATGAGTATTACTGTTTAGGTCAAAGCTAAATCAAAGTAATTTAATCCAAGTATTGAAATTCTGCCAGTAGTAGCTGCATTTTAAATATTAGAAAGGTTCAAGAGGTAAAATCTGAGCGCAGCAAACATGTCCTGTTGTGCTCAATGATCTCACATCCAGAAGTGATGGAAGTAATCCTCCTAAACCCATGATGTGTGTTTGTTGTTGTTACCCAGCTGTCTGCTCTCTCCTTCCCCTCTCTCTCGAGCAGGAGTCCCAGGTGAGTGTGGAGGTGGCCATCCCTCAGCGCTACCACCGAGCCATCATGGGGCCTAAAGGCTGCCGTATCCAGCACATCACCAGGGAGCACGAGGTCCAAATCAAGTTCCCAGAGAGAGACGACAGCGCTTCAGGTTAGAAACACAACACACAAGACAAGTGTACCTGCAGATATCATGCTAATGCTGTTGTTAATATGCTGCCACCTCAAAGAGAGCAGAAAAGAGCAAAGAAATTATATCTGGTGACACATTACGAACATATAACCAAAAAAAATGGAAGATCATTGTAAATTAGTCGAGATTAGAAATGACCACCTTTGAGAAAGGTTAACATGTGATATTTTAATCCACAATATGGCAGCCAGTGGAGAAAAATACTGTATTTGCAGTAAAGGAAATTGCAAAGTCGTATTATGTTTACACAGGAAACAGGCAAGTCATAAACTGGCTTTTAATCCATCATCTGTGGTAAACTTCCAGGTCCGGATGCTCCACCACAAGAAAACGGTGAGGTCAGCCCAGAAGTGGAGTTCGTGCCCCGCAAGTGTGACATCATCACGATTGCTGGGCGTGCAGAGAAGTGTGAACTGGCTAAAGCCGCCCTCCTTGTAAGCAACATTGTAATCTAATTCCAGGAATGATGCTGTCTGTTCTTCATCATCCATTTCCTCAGTAATAATCCTGTCAATGCCTCTTCCTTCAGGCGCTGGTGCCCATAACGGAGGACGTGGAAGTGTCTTACGAGCTGCATCGCTACATCATTGGCCAGAAGGGCAGTGGGATCAGGAAGATGATGGAGGAATACGAGGTGAGTTTACACGCTCTGGTGCCACCTTCTGGCCATGAGACCTTTCACACTGCTGGTCAGAAGGTCTGCGTCAGTGATGTAATGAGAGAAGCTGTTTTAAAAATGCTTAGTTATTGCGATCGTTTCATCGACCATATTGATTTGGAAAAAAGTTGGAGTGTAATTAAAGGAGGCTTCCAAACAACACAAGTCATCTCTAATTGATTGTTTGCATGTTGTCTATGTGGTTTTGCATGTGCAGGTGAACATCTGGGTGCCACAGCCAGAAAAGCAGCTGGACGTGATCAAGGTCACGGGCCTGGTATCCAACGTGGAGCGGGCCAAACAGGGTCTGCTCGAGAGGGTCAAAGAATTGCAGGCTGAGCAGGAGGACAGGGTACACACACACAAGTCTTCAACATAGTTCTGTTATCATCACATTGTAACGATTCTTGAGTGTCTGAGGTCTTTGCTGCCCCGTCTCCTTCTCAGGCCCTGCGCAGTTTCAAGGTAACCATGTCCGTAGATCCAAAGTTTCACCCCAAGATCATCGGCCGCAAAGGAGCGGTCATCTCCCAGATCAGGAAAGACCACGACGTTAGCATCCAGTTCCCCGACAAAGGAGACGAGCAGCAGGTGTGTGTTTGTGTCATGCTGATAATGATGTAGTTTTTATACCTCTGTGCCAGCAACAGCCATGGCCGGAGGCATTATGTGTTCATGTTCTCCACCCAAACATCCATCGGTATGTAGTTTTTAAAATCATATACACCCACATTTTTTTACCTGCACCCTTTGGTGTATTTGCCCTTCTTTCCAGATCGCATTTTCCTTTTCAAAACTGGCTTTATTTTGAGCTTAAATACACGCTTCTTATTCCCTCTTTGTCCAGTTCACATTGTTTCCTTCTGTCTCACCCTCTGTTACATGTACCTATCCGTTTCATCTTAATTAATGACGCATGTTTTCCCCGGTTGTGTTTTCTTCTGTCCTGGGCTTCCCCTCCCAGGATCTGATCGTGATCTCGGGGTACGAGCGTAACGTGGAGGAGGCACGTCAAGCCATCCAGCAGCTGGTGGCAGAGCTGCAGGAAATGGTGAGCCAGGATGTTCACCTGGACCCGAGGACCCACGCTCGCATCATCGGAGCTCGTGGCAAAGCCATCCGCAAGCTGATGGAAGAGTTCAAGGTTAGATGCCTGTTCAGGAGTTTTACACACATGGGAGAAAAGAAAAAGTTCTGTTTGTGTTATTGTATCTTGTTTGATTTTCATCTGTTGTCTGTTTGTTACTCCTCTTCATGTGTTCAGGTGGATATCCGGTTCCCTCAGCCGGGCTCCGACGAGCCCGACAAAGTGACGGTGACAGGCCTTCCTGAGACTGTCGACAACGCCATCGACCACCTGCTCAACCTGGAGGAGGAATATGTGAGACTGTAGTAGTCGCACACAATATAGAATTCAGTGTTTTTCACTCCTGGCACTAAAGATAAAAAGTGCAAAAGAAGTTTATTGTTCGTCCTTTCTCCACCTCTCTCAGATGCTCAGCGTGACCGAGACGGAGACCTTGGCAGCTTACATGAAGCCTCCGTCTCGCTATGGAGGAGGAGGTGGAGCAGGAGGAGGTGATGATAGCAGCGGGGGTCCAGCGAAGGGCTTTGTGGTGCGGGACGCTCCCTGGAACGCAGCAGGGAACAAGGTTAGTTTTTAGCTTACGCTCATTTATGACTGTAGTATTAGGGTATTATGTAGTATTAGGGATAATGATCCTAGGGAAGTGAAATGATCCTTTGTTTATCTCTCTAACTGAATCTTAATCAGATGAAATATTTTGAAGTATTTAGGACCACTGATAGTACCATGATTTGCACATCATTTGCAGCCGCTAACCACCCCGGTGAGAATTACAGTTTCTTTTTGTTTGGCTTATTTGTGCAGGTTTAGGGGCTGTAAAAGCTGCCAAATCCTTTTGTGAATTAGCCCCTGAGAGTCTTGTATTACATCCAGTTTTTTAGTGCAGCGTATCAAAGACTTTGTATCTGTTCCAGGCTCCTGACATGAGCAGTGCGGAGGATTTCCCTACGTTTGGGACAGGTGTGGCTCCGAAGCAAGCATCCGCCTGGGGTCCCAAGAAGTTCTGAAGCTGCTCATGTGGAGGAAAACAAAAAAAAACCTTCTGTAAAGTAGATGATGAGAGACAAAGTCTCTGATCAAATTGCTGCTCGCCTTCCCTCCTCCTCCTCCTCCTCTTCTCTTTAGTGACCTCCCTTTGTCTCTCTTTCTCTGTAAACCCCTTGTACTGTCCTCCCACAACCAGCCACAATGAATTCTGGGAGAACTATCCCTTCTTTTTTTCCTCATCTGTCTTTCCTCTTAGTACCTCCACCTCCTCCTTCCCCTTGAGAGAAAAAAAAGAACATTGAGTGCTCTCTTCATAGTTTTGCTGTCCAGCTCTGCCTCTCGGTTGCACCACCCCTGCCGGTCTCGCTGAAATATGTCAAAGACTGTCCCCTCTTTTTCACCCCTGACTGCCAAACTCCTCCACAAAATCTATCACCTGACTCCAGCACATTAGAAATGTTTAAACTCTTCACAGTCTGCTGAATCAGAGGAGTGGGGTCAGAGAGCACTGGGGAGGTGGTGGTCGTGTATCCAAGTAACAATTGCTAAATCTTGGATTTTTAAGCTAAAAAAGAAAAGAGGGGAGTCTGTGTTTTACTGTGCAAAAAGAGTTTGTAAGCAATGACATCTTCTTTTCCTGTGGTTTTCACAAGGAGGTTTCTCGTTGGCTCATCTTACCAGTCACTAATGTGGTGCAGCAGGTGAGGCAATGAGCCGTGTATGTGTGCGTGTGCGTGTGTGTGTGTGCGTGTGTCGGTGGGTTCAGGAGAGGTTTTTCACCCACAAGTGTTTGTAGATCCCCCTTTTTATTTATGTTTGGGCGGGGAGCAAAAACAGCTGCTGTAGTCGACTTTCTGGAGCTTTTTCTTTTTAAACGACGATGAATCAAAAGATGTGGAAGTCCTGCGCCGGGTGTTTGTACTGAAGGTCATTTTGTCACTGTTTATTTATTCAAAAAGGAGCCATTTTATTTGAACTACTGTGATCATGCGTTTTTATAAAAGCACTCACTGTAGCTTGATGCTTACAACCTTATGTTTGGGAGTGAATGTCGTACGTCAGGGTTTGGGAACATGTTAACAGTTGTTATGTGTAAGTGTACAAAGAACTTTTCGCTATTTTTTTAAAACTGTGTGGAACTTTTTTGTTGTTGTTGGTTTCTGGCATATTTGGAAGACTGTATGTATGTATGTGAGCGCGCGTGGAAGTTAAGATGTATATTTGAATGAAGCTGAACCAAACTTTTACATCGTCTTTGTCCGTTTGTCTATCTTTGCATTTAGAGGTTTTTACTCTCTCAACTTGTCATAAACACTTGATTTTTTTTCTGTCAACATGCATATAAAGCTGCTTAAAATCTGACCTCCCCTCCCACAAAGCAAACTCAGTATCAACAGCTGCACTTTGGTTTTCCCTCATGCAAGTGCTTCACATGTATTTAGTGATATTTTGTAGCAGAAACCTTGTTGCCCCTTATTCCTTTATCAAGATCTGAGAGCGATGTGTCCTGTTGCTAAACCATTCAATTGGTCCAGATTTCAGTCAGTTAAATCAACGCTTCCTTGTGCCTGGAAGTCTTAAAGGGATAGTTTTACAGTTTTGCAAATACACTTGCTTTCTTTCTGAAAATGAAAGGCTCTGTATACAACATTCAGAGCATTAATATAGCAGCAAGCCACTGTTTGCTATGTAAAGACATAGTGGAGTAATGGTGAACAGAGAATGACATCACACTACTGTTAAGTGTGTTGTAATCTGAGCTTCTCTGTACTTTGTTATCGGAAGCCAGTCTGGCCATGCAAGCATGTTAGTGCATGTGTATATCCCACTGGCTAGCTGACAGCCGCCACTTTGCTCTGTGCTCATACAGCGGGAGCAGCTTAAATCGGGAAGGCGTCATCGCAGAGGCATAGTGCCCATCCTCCGGTTCCACCCTGGTTAGCACTGTTAGCTCAGTCAGCACTGTTAGCCGCTGGATCAGCCACATCCATTTTAGGAACCGAGTCCAGGCAACTCATATGCTCCGAATTTCCTATATTAAGAGAAGATTGTTATCACTCTCAAGTCTGTACGATTGGTACGAAGCTGGGATCAAGAGGTGATTAGCTTAGCGTAGCATAAAGAACTTGTTTACTCGTTTTCCAGCAACAGATTGTACTTTAAAGTAGAAATATTGGATTTAAATGTCGTTTATGTCTCCAGCAAACATTTTATCATTGTGGGCAGATCTCTATCAGGATATTGTTATGGAGTGCTGAGGTTACAGATGCTACCTGTTTCCAGTTGATTCCTGTAGAGATCCTAAGCTAAGCTAAGCTAGGCTAAGCTAACCACATCCTGATTCCAGCTCCGTACTAATAGCACAGATATGAGATTGATCTCAATCTAATAATCTACCATCTTTCGGAAAGAAAGCAAACTTCTCAAAATATAAAACTATCTGACAGGGCCAGGAAGAGCTCAGGACCAGATTGGCAGCTCTACGTTAGACTTTAGAACAAAAACAGAAAACTCAGGGTCCAAGCTAAAAAGCAAAGCTGGTGCAGAAATGACTCTTTAAAGCTGGCGACAGATTAGTAAACCAAACCGACTATGCAACCCAACAGGATCGTACGGCAGATCACTGTCCGTCAGTGGTACTTTACTGTACTTTGCTACAATTATGGCATCATTATAGTTGTATGTTTTTTGGGACAGCAAACTAGTAATTTGTTTATTTTTAGTTGTTGAACTCATGGCTGAGTCTCTGCATTTTTAAATCACTTCGTGTGTGTCTGTTCTTAAATGGCAGGACAGAGCTGCCCCCTGAAGCAGCCACTATTTCTGTAAAAAGCTATGAAAAAACCCACTATTGGCCTTAATGAGTAATTAGTACAGCATTTGCTATGAAAAAACCCACTATTGGCCTTAATGAGTAATTAGTACAGCATTTTGGAAAAGGTGTGATTGAGAACGTATGCAACACTGCAATAACATGTCAGTGATCAGACTTTTTTTCCTACTCTAAATAAAGTTAAATAAAAAAAAGAACCAAAAGCACCAGTAGGTTGTCTTTCTTCATGGCATCTTTTTGTTTTACAGTCCCTACCCAAAAAAAACACCACAACTTTAACCATCCTTCTGTGCATACTGTCTGTCAGTTTATTTTTCCTTTAATAAATCAGGAAGATATGATTTGTTATGTAACAGCCTGTACAACGCAACATACAGAAAACAATGCAAACTAAATTGTACGTAAGTGTATTGTATTATAAGTGTCGGGGTTTCATGTTCTGTAGCAGGTTTATCAAATTGGCAACAGGATTGACAACAGTGAAAAAAAACAACACTTTGGAAAGCTGTTCACATACAATCAATCATTAGCTGGATGTTTGGGATTAAATGAAAACCCTTGTAAAAACATTTGACAAATGTAAATCCATGATGTTAGCTGACGTAAAAGAACTGCAGAGCCCTAATGAGTAACATTCACATGTAAACACCAGCAAAGGTCGTTGGATGCAGACGACTTGACGGCCTGCTTATCTAGAAACTACACCTTTTTGGCTCTGGAGGTCCTGCCAGGTAAACACAGTCAGTCACGACTGACGCAGAGATCAGAGTGGAGGTGTGAGTGGATCTAGAGTAAACGATGAGGGGGAAGTGACACAGTCGGAGTGATGTGGAAAACCACTTAAACCTTTTGGATTCAGCCCATTTACCTGCCTTTTAGTTTATTTTTTAAAGTACGACATTGTGGGTTTTACAACATTTCACTTTCTTGCCAAGAGCTTGCTTCTTGACGACATGCTATACTATTTTTTTTTTCAAGTTTTTAAACGACATACTATACTATGACTTTTTTTCATCGTTTTTCACAACATACATGATTTTGGACGACATACTATATACTGTGACTATTTTTGGAAGACATACTACACTATGACATTTTTTCATGATATTGGACGACATACCATACTATGACTATTTATCATGATTTCGAACGACATACTATACTATGAATTTTTTTTCCAAGTTTTTTTGACAACATATTATACTATGAGGGGCGGCCCGGTGGTATGGTGGTTAGCACTGTCGCCTCACAGCAAGAGGGATCCGGGTTCTGTGCGGAGTTTGCATGTTCTCCCCGTGTCAGCGTGGGTTCTCTCTGGGCACTCCGGCTTCCTCCCACAGTCCCAGATTGGGGATTAGGTTAATTGATAACTCTAAATTGTCCGTAGGTGTGAATTTGAGCGTGAGTGGTTGTCTGTCTCTATGTGTCAGCCCTGCCATAGTCTGGCGACCTGTCCAGGATGTACCCTGCCTCTCGCCCGATGTCAGCTGGGATAGGCTCCAACCCCCCCGCGACCCTCAAGAGGATGAAGCGGTTAGAAGATCAATGAATGAATGAATGAATGAATGAACCACACTATGACTTATTTTCATGATTTCTGATGACATACTATACTATGACTTTTTTTCATGATTTCTGACGACATACTATACTATGACTTTTTTTAATGATTTTGGACGACATACTATATACCATGAAATTTTTTCATGATTTTGGACGACATACTATACTATGACATTTTTTCATGATTTTGGACGACATACTATACTATGACATTTTTTCATGATTTTGGACTACATACTATACTATGACTTTTTTTTAATAATTTTGGACGACATACTATACTATGACTTTTTTTCATGATTTTGGACGACATACTATACTATCACTTTTTTTAATAATTTTGGAAGACATACTGTACTATGACTTTTTTTTAAGATTTTTGACGTCATACTATACTATGACTTTTTTCATGGCTTTAAACGACATACTATACTATGATTTTTTTTTTTATGATTTTGGACGACATACCATACTATGACATTTTTCATGATTTTGGACGACATACTATACTATGACTTTTTTCATGATTTTGGACGACATACTATACTATGACTTTTTTTAATAATTTTGGATGACATACTATACTGTGACTTTTTTTTCATGATTTAGGACGACATCCTATACTATGACTTTTTTTCATGATGTTGGACAACATACTATACTATGATGGGGTTTTTTTCAACGTTTTTGATGACATACTATAAAATGCCATTTTTTTAATGATTTTGGACGACATACCATACTATGACTTTTTTCATGGCTTTGGACGACATACTATGCTATGATTTTTTTTTTTATAATTTTGGACGACATACCATACTATCACATTTTTCATGATTTTGGACGACATACTATACTATGACTTTTTTTCATTATTTTGGACGACATACTATACTATGACTTTTTTTAATAATTTTGGACAACATACTATACTATGACTTTTTTTTATGATTTTTGACGACATACTATACTATGACTTTTTTCATGGCTTTGGACGACATACTATACTATGATTCTTTTTTTATAATTTTGGACGACATACCATACTATGACATTTTTCATGATTTTGGACGACATACTATACTATGACTTTTTTTTCATGATTTTGGACGACATACTATACTATGATGTTTTTTTCAACGTTTTTGACAACATACTATACTATGATGGGTTTTTTTCAATGTTTTTTATGACATACTATAAAATGACATTTTTTTTAATGATTTTGGACAACATACTATACTATGACTTTTTTCATGGCTTTGGACGACATACTATACTATGATTTTTTTTTAGGATTTTGGACGACATACCATATTATGACATTTTTCATCATTTTTGACGACATACTATACTATGACTTTTTTTCATGATTTTGGACAACATACTATACTATGACTTTTTTTCATGATTTTGGACGACATAATATATAATGTGACTATTTTTGGACGACATACTATACTATAACATTTTTTCATGTTTCTGGACGACATACTATATAATGTGACTATTTTTGGACGACATACTATACTATGACTTTTTTTCATGATTTTGGACGACATACTAAACTATGACTTTTTTTAATGATTTTGGACGACATACTATATACCATGACATTTGTTCATGGCTTTGGACGACATACTATACTATGACATTTTTTCATGATTTTGGACGACATACTATACTATGACTTTTTTTAATAATTTTGGACAACATACTGTACTATGACTTTTTTTATGATTTTTGACCACATACTATACTATGACTTTTTTTCATGATTTTGGACGACATACTATACTATGACTTTTTTTAATAATTTTGGACAACATACTGTACTATGACTTTTTTTTTATGATTTTTGACGACATACTATACTATGACTTTTTTCATGGCTTTGGACGACATACTATACTATGATTTTTTTTTTATAATTTTGGACGACATACCATACTATAACATTTTTCATGATTTTGGACGACATAATATACCATGACTTTTTTTAATGATTTTGGACGACATACTATATACCATGACATTTTTTCATGGCTTTGGACGACATACTATACTATGACTTTTTTTAATAATTTTGAACAACATACTGTACTATGACTTTTTTTTTTATTTTTGACGACATACTATACTATGACTTTTTTTAATAATTTTGGACAACATACTGTACTATGACTTATTTTTATGATTTTTGACGACATGCTATACTATGACTTTTTTCATGGCTTTGGACGACATACTATACTATGATATTTTTTTTTATAGTTTTGGACGACATACCATACTATGACATTTTTCATGATTTTGGACGACATACTATACTATGACTTTTTTTCATGATTTTGAACGACATACTATATACTATGACATTTTTTCATGATTTTGGACGATATACTATACTGTGACCTTTTTTCATGATTTTGGACGACATACTATACTGTGACTTTTTTTTCATGATTTTGGACGACATACTATACTATGACTTTTTTTCATGATGTTGGACAACATACTATACTATGATGTTTTTTTCAACGTTTTTGACAACATACTATAAATGCAATTTTTTTAATGATTCTGGACGACATACCATACTATGACTTTTTTCATGGCTTTGGACGACATACTATACTATGATTTTTTGTTTTATAATTTTGGACGACATACCATAATATCACATTTTTCATGATTTTGGATGACATACTATACTATGACATTTTTTCATGATTTTGGACGACATACTATACTATGACTTTTTGTCATGGCTTTGGACGACATACTATACTATGACTTTTTTTTAATGATTTTGGACGACGTACTATACTATCACTTTTTTTATAATTTTGGACAACATACTATACTATGACATTT